>NC_087249.1:33681900-33981900 GCF_037042905.1 Lytechinus pictus
TATTGTCACATTTAAATTGTATTCATTTGTGTTTGGTATTATGTGAACATGTTAATTTATTATTGATTTATGAATAAAATGCATAAACTCCTGCAAAAAGAAGTGTGTTGGGGACGTGAGGTGTGAGGGTGTGTGTGTGTGGGTGTGTGGGTGGGCTTGTGATCTGTATGTGTATTATAATGTAAGTGTTTGCGTTCTCTGCATAATTATGTGTAAGTGTATCTATTTGCGGAGTTAGTTTCGAGCTTTCGCTCAGAGACATACGGAGGAATCAAGAACAGCGTATAATGATAATGACCATCATGTAAACAGATGAGAGGTCTTTGTCGAAATCCGGTGATCCGGAACAGCATATTCGTACTTAAGTATCGAAGCCGACGAAGAATTGCAAATATGTCGATTGTGTAGAATCAAGGGGTAAACTGCTGGTTTGTTTTAATTCATCAATTTTCGACAAATCTTCTTTGTTGTCCTTTTTCATTACGGGAATTTGACAATAGACCTATTTTTATCTGTTCATAAATCATTCTTCCTTACGTCGCATCGCTCACTGAAAACTCTCTATAATTTTTCAACAGCGCGCATTCCAGCAACAATCCTTTAAGATTGAACGAATATTACTCTGTATTACATTTTTTGTATGAATTAGGTAAACCCAAATAGTTAGCGATTTGGGCTCATTTGGGAAAAGCGAGTTATAAATTTTGGGCATTATTATTATTAATATTAAACATTAACCTGGTCGTTGAACAACTCACCTCATTTTTGAAATTCCTAAAAGTTTTCCTCACATCTCCAGATGAAAATACGACGAATTCTTTATCAGGGTGTTTCTCTGCACTCTCAATCAAGACATCACCAATGGTTTTATCAAGGAGTGGTATGGAACTTGTTGCATGGAAATAGCTAAGTTTGGACTTCCTCTTGCAACAAAGGTTTGTAGAAACGTAAAGATTCCTACATAAAATAAGTGAATAAATTATAACTCGTGCATTTCATACATTTTTAGATATAGGTAAAATCTAAAAAATCTAAAAAAATCTTTAAAAATCTAAAAAATCTAAAAAATCTATTAATAAAGTAAAACCTAGCTAAAATAACGATTAGTTTGTTTTTGCCCGCCATCCTAAATAGAGAAAATAATTGCTACACCATTTTAAAGCAATGCTTTTATTTTGCTTATTTACTCTGGTCAGTTTATGTGTTCTTCGTCTATATTTACAAATATAAATTACATCATTTTCTAGCATGGTATAGGCCTTCGCTGCTACAAGTTATAATTTTGTATATGACATTTTACGAGAAATCTTTAGATATTTTGACATGGGTCTTGACCATGACAACGACGTTTAAACGTATACTATCAAGGTAAGATTATTCAACTTCATAAAAAGTATGTCCGCTGCATAAAACTACATTTCTGAAACCGGTAGAGCGTCATGACTTTGTATTATGAACCGGGAATTGCTTTAAACGTACAGGGTAACTTTTCAAAATGCAATAGCATAAATAATTCCACTGTAAAGTTAAATGTTCGGCTTACCTGATAATGTTCAGCTTACTGAGATTACATTGCCGGCGAGATAAGAATTGTGAGGCACCCAGAGAACCTGGCAGGAATATCCTTGGAAGTGACCCCATCGAAAGCTTAGCAAACACCATCAAAATCATGGTGATTCTGTGTTAGTATACACCCATCACATTTCAATATCCACCGAATAGCTTTAATGATCCCCGGGGGGCCAGTTCCATCGACGAGTGGATACCATGCGCGACCATGGGGTCTCGAAAAGCACCCTAAACACGTATTTTCCATAATCTGAAAATGCACCTCTTAACAAGTATTGGCGTGTGAAACCCTACCCTTAACAAGTATTGGAAACAAAACGACACTCTTGGCAAGTATTCCCTGAAATGAACCCCTAAACAAGTAGGCCTACAGAGATATTTTATTGTTATGTCACGGGTCCGTCGGTCGTCGGTTTTACCTTTACACACACCATGCACATCATTTGGTTGAGTACGGCCCCACCTTCCACACCTCGCGCAAATTGGACTCTAAACACGTAGTGTTGGTGCATAAAGGACATCCTTTATAAAACATTTTAATTTTGTTTTATCATCCCCGCAAATTTGACCCTAAACACGTAGCTTTCCTAGCGAAATAGATACCCTTTTTTCATTATTTTTGTGTTTTTGACACCCTTATCACGTTACGTACGTAACGTGCCCTATCTTGAAAAAGACATCCTTTTTACGTGTTTTTTTTTTGGTCGCGCATGGTATCCACTCGTCAATGTAAGTGCCCCCCCCCCCCAGGCAACGATCATTGTGTTTTGAAAAGATTTATGGGCATGGCAAGCTGCAATCCCGTCAATTTGTATAGTACATTCTGAGTTCATTCAGTTATCATACCATGCAACATGGACTTTGCTTCCTTCACAACAAAAGTGTGATATTAACCATAATTATCTTAGGGGCTTATTATTTCCTCCGCACTGTAAAAACGCTGTTTAAAAGCTCAAGCACGTTGTTTAAGCCTGTCACTCTAACACTCTAACAAGTTGTTTAAACTTTTCAAACAACTGTAAACAATTACAAAAAAGTTTAAACAACTTGTTGTTAGAGTGACAGGCTTAAACAAAATGCTTTTTTTCCTTCCTCCTGTTTTTACTTTTCTCCATTATTTTTCTTTCTTCTTATTTCCTTTATTTGCGTCGCCAGTAAGAGGGGGAGGGGGGGGGGCGGCCGCTTCGGCCCTGGATCCGCCTATGCATTCCAGTGGTAATTGACATCAATCGCTATAAGCCCCTCCTTTCATAACTCTTTATTTAAACCTTTTTATTACTTCATGAAAATTGATCTCATGAGCATTCGATAAGGTTTATAACTCTAATCAAAGTGTAAAATTCAACCTTTGCACTTACGAAATGTAAACATTAGAGGAATGACAAGTAAGCCGAGTTTAATTCGTTATAACTTATACACATATTATGACCTATAGCGGACCATTATATCATGAAGCTACAAATTTTGGTATCAATCAAAAATGCATGATTGACTTAATTTAGATTTTTAAAAAAATTTCATTTCCAGCAAGAGAAAAAAGTCATACAAGCATAAATACGATAAACAAAGCAATTGGTGTTTGTGCAATCATTTTTCTCAATTTATTGAATGATTCGGTTACAATATTTAGTCTGACATTAACATAAATCAACCAAAATCGTGTTAATGTTTATTTTTGAGACAATGACCTAGTTCCACGTCTACGAAATCTCATGAACGTAGAAAAGTATGAGAGGTAATACTTTTATTCAAATTTCAATTAATTTTTTATGCATTCATTGGCATTTTTGTCAAGACTTTCCTCCAATATGTTATATACCTCTCTTTAAATTTATCAACCAGTACTTTTACAAGACGTTTTACCGAGAATGTATTCGGATTATCATACATCAAAAGTATTTCTATTTCTTTTTTTAGTGAAAGTTGTTTAAAATTTACAATGCTTGGGTTTGGGGCTTCCATGTTATGATGCCAAACCTAACCGATTTTAGAACTTATCAAGTCATTAGGTATCGATCAGTTTCTGATAATACTGCACTTTTTACTGTACAAAGTGTATTTGATAAATCATATTTGAATATTTTCTGGTACAACATTTTTCAATAATTTTCAATTCTGCTTCGGTCATGAAATATCTTTTATAGTCCCCAAACTTCGGAATTATAGAGAACAATGGGTTTGATGCAGCATGCTTATAATTTTTTGATTTTTTTATTATTGAAAGTCTATTTTATCATTAACATAAAAAATTTGAGTTTTTAGCACGCTTGACTGCTGCGGAAAAGGTTCCAGACGGTCTAAATATAGACCGGATTTATTAGTGTTCGTAATGCATTAGTATTAATAAGTGTCCATAATGCCTATTTGTGTATCCTTCATAGGAAATTGATATGTTTTAATCATTCTTCAAAATATTTAAAGATCATTATTTTCGTCTTTTCATCGTTAAAATTTAAGTCCCATTTGTCACACTAAACACAAAATTTGTTTTGAGCCATTTGAAGTCATGACAACGTCAGAATTGTGAATGGTATACCCATCAGGTCCTTCATGAACATATTAGGACGTACTAGAGGACATTTGACTCTCGATTTTTTTCTCTTCAGAAGCAATTAAGGATTGCTCCGCTTTAATAGCTTTGAAATTCCATTCTCTGAGGCGAGGTCGTATTCTTTGAACGAAAAATCCACCACGGTCATTGTACACGAAGAAATCGCACCACGGACGTCCAGTCACTGCTAGTTGAGTTTGTACCTGATAAAAGTATTCATGATTGATGTCAAGTTCAATGCGACCACTTGAAGATTCCTTAAGGAATCGGGTATTATGAAGTTTTGGTACCTCACCAGAACCTAGGCTAACAGGACATTTGATTTCCAGAAGACCATATCTGTCGTCGTCATTTTTGCAAGCCTTGCAACCTAATTCACAACTGACAAGTCCATCTGGGATTGCAACAATATGAGGTTTTTCTGGGTGGTGAAAGGTCGGGCTTTTTTCGACTAGAATCTTGTCGTGGCCCCTCATATACTTCATATACTGCAAGTATTTTCGTCTTGCAATGGGCTCTTTCTCCCGACCCCACGCACAGTTCGCAATATTCGGGTGTGAACTACCGCGATTATCTTTTTTTTTTACAATTCCGTTTGGATCGCGTGGGCGTTGCACCTTACATGAGCTAGCACTCTTGAAGCGCGAAGCACCAATGCAACCAATTACATTACCATGGTTACTAGGCTCCGATGATTCTGCTACGGATTGGTCGTTTTTTTTCTTGGCCATGAAGGTTGTATTCTCTCCCTCTTCCACTCAAACTGTCAGATAGTGCGCCTTCGTCCCGCAGGTTTGGTTCTCCTCGTAATGTGCGTGGTGGATCTGTGTATTGAAGAACAGGGGCGTTGGTACATATTATGTAGATGCATTATTGATAGGGATGATTATATCAACGAACCAAAGCAAATAAAATAGTTGATGAAACAGTGAATATGCTAACTACAATGGAATGGATTTATAGAGTATGATTTGATGATACCGACAATTTTTTAAAGCCCTGTGCATTATACGTGTATAAGACACCAAAAAAAGAAATGAAGAAACCTAGTAAAGACTAGTTTTAATCGTGGAAAAGAAAACTAACGCCAACGTTTTCTCTATATAGATCCTGTAACTGCTGTAAGCATTACCTTCAGAGGTGCACATGACATCTTCTTGGCCGTTTTCTTTATACGCGATGATGTGACCCCAACACTTCCTTTCATGGACAACGGGTATGTCATCTCTGAGGTCTTCAGAGATAAAACTGACGTCATCTGGTGGGCAGTCATCTGTAATAACTTCAGGTGTATTAATGTGATATTGAGGTTCCCTGTCAGCTTGATGACCTCCTTGATCAAGATCCAAATTTTGATTCTTGGTAGCATCAATATGTCGACAGCACTCCGATTCAATGTCAACATCTCCTTGATCATTTGATGGAGACCGGATGTGATTTTCCAGTTGGTTATTTGGTGGTCTGGTTTTGACGTCATGGGTTTGCCAAGCTGTATTGTGACGGCCAGATTGTTGACGACTAGCATCATCTTTTGTCTCAGTGTCTTCTGTAAATATTCCCTCTCGGATGTCATCTCTACCGGGATAGACACGAGGCTTGTGGTGATCACGGGAGTAAACACTTCTTCTACCGGTTTGTCTTTTAGGCCTTCTCATTCCCACTTGCATCAGATCCTGCACACCTCTTGTCTCCTCACACGATTTTTCTCCATCAACTTCCATGGCTGTCATTCCAGTCCCCTTCCGAGGTTGAGGTTCAGGTAACTCAGTGTCATCAGAGTCAGAGAAATATTCTGATCGACCGAGTCCAAGTTGACTACGAATTTTGCGATTTTTTCGCTTTGATTGTCGTTTTTTCTCTCCCTCCATCATGAAGTCTGCCTTACCTTCATGAAAACCTCATCCAAACCCAACCTCTAGTCAATGAATGAATGGATGTCAATCTGTTCAAATCTAACCAAGATAAAACATTAGCTGTTAATAAGTATTTGCATAGAATTAATGATTAATTTCTGTATAATCATGGGGAATGCCGGTGAGAGCAGCTGCAAGGTCACACAGCTACGTTTCGAGCAAGAAACATAATTGTCGAACAATGAATAAGCAAGTATTATTAGGATTAATCTCAGTATAATCAATCACGGGGAATACCAGAGCCGCAATATCACACGCAATGAGACATTCAAGGGAGGTAATTGAATATTTTGTATGTTATGTTTACTCCTTACACATTGTAAAAAGACTTCATTTTTATGACAAGTTTTATGATTTTATATTGTTTTCCCTTGCTTTTTAAAAGACATATTGTTTTCCCTTGCTTTTTAAAAGACATATGTATATGAAGTTTATGATTTTTCAAATTGCCAAAATTATGGTGGGGGGGGGGGGCAAATCTATATAAATTTTATTTGCCCCCTCAACATTTTCATTGGGAGCGACAGGGCTCGATGCCTTTTCTAACGGATATAGCCATAAAAATTGATATATAACCCAGTGGATTAGTCTCCAGACTTTGAAACAGAGGGTCATGGGTTCATATCCTGTCAATGAAAGCCTGATCCAATTCTAACCTCCAGTCAACGAATGAATGGATGTCGATCTGTTCAAATCTAAACAAGATAACATATTAGCTGTTACAAAATTTAAGAGTATTTGCAAATGATTCTCTGTAAAATAATTTGGAATGCCAGTGAGATCAGCAACGTGACGTCACATGCAACGAGACATAAAGGGAGGTTTGTTATGGCACATATTGGTAAACAATCAGAATGTACCATAACCTTGTTATGGTACATTCTGGTAACACATACTTGTAACTAAAATGTGCCGATAGTGCACCTATGGGCTACTCCACGGTTACTCACGTTACATTTGGAGACACCTTGACTCATACTTGGAGCTGTAACTCCATTATTATTGATAGGAACTAAACATCTCTTTATCACAACATAGTACGCAGTCTGACTATCCTTTGTATAAAAACAAAACTTGGGAAATTTCATAATGCTCCTGGCAAATCTTTGAAATGTGTCGGTTACTCATGTTACATGATTTGGACATGCATAAAATGAAAAGTGGACATAAGTGAAAAGTGTCCTCATGCAAGGCTTTTATGAAAATTGATTATATCCATTTTAAAGAAGTATATTAGGGAGACAAATTTGTATATAATTAGAAAAATAAAGAACACATGGTTTTTACAAGGGGTGCAGATAAAGTGGTTACTCACGTTACGGTTCAGATGGGCTATATGTACCAAGACACATTGAGCTCATGTCCACCAACCTATGGAATTGCCCCTATGCATGACGGGATCCGTTGTTACCAATTTGTGCAGTTAAAATCTGATGTGCCTGCACATTTTGGACAATATGCGCATTTTGGTAACATAACTTAAAAACAACTTTGAATACGGAAAGAAAAGGTAAGAAAGAAAGGTGAAATATGATATCATTTTCTGAATATCATGTCATGCCATGTACAATTTTGTTTGACTAAAATGTGCAGTTACCAAAATGTGTCTTAACAGACGGGGCGGTAAATACAAGTTAGGCATGGATAAGGACGAAATTGCCTTGCATGTTTAATTATGAAAACCTGTTTTTATACGTCAAGTGACGAAATTGTTGTTGGACAATTGATTTCTTCAGAGATATTGTCATAACAAATCTGATTTATTATCTAACATCTGACAACTTTCATCCGTTTTGATCGACTGAGAGACACAGGCGTGCTTCTAAGGTAATTGTTGGGTGAATTCACATTCGTTATCCAAATATTTTGTTGGTTATTGGGCAACATTAAAACCAATAAGAAAACCCAAACGGGCGTCGGTGTTGGTGCATGACAGAAGTGATGTTACTCAAAGTTAAACTTATGTGATTGGTATCATTTTTATTAACCATGTAGGACCAGTGTTGGATATTCATAACAGTGTTCTTTCCATCAACACCTTACTGTAATTGCCAACTGGAGGAAAGAAAGTGAGAGCAAAAATATATGAAGATGATAAGGGAAAGATTATTACGTGTACTGTTTGTTATGTATAGATATTTTCTTTGATTTTTTTCCCCAGAATAATAGTCTTACATAAATCCCAGGATACCACAGTATACTTTGATGAAATTATTAATTATGGGTACTATAAATTGCAAAGTTTGATTTTCCTTTAAGATAACCTATTATGTGAGTATGATGCAAGGTTTTGCTTTCACAAAACTTGTTCATATATGATTGTCTCAGTGATAATGAGTAACTCTTTTCCATTATTATTGCTTTCTATGCAATTCAAAAACTTTCTAATTAAGGGTATTGAAGGATGAAGTCACCATACTCTATCATCTATTCCTTTATATCTGACATACATACATACCAGGGTCCCATAACACAAAGGTTAGCAATTGATTGTAAGCTTGATTTTCACGGTTGATTGTACATTGTAGTCAATGGAATCAATCGTAAAAAAGTTCTTCGATGATAACTAAGCTTTGTTATGAGCCCCTGGTCATCAAATCTGATGATGACCTTCTAAAATTTATATTAACAAATCGAAGGAAAAAAAGATAAGATATATATTGGGATTAAAGCCTATATCAGCAAACTACCCTTCATCATTCAGTTTAATGAAATAAAACACGATGAAATCATCATTTTTTTTACAATCTCATAAGATTCATTTATTATACCCTAGGAGTCCCATCATGAACAAAGAGCCAAAATATACAAGTACTTCACAGTAACACAAACTACACATCTGCTAAAAACTACAATCCAAAAATATACGAAGCAGAAAAGAAAAACAAATGAAAGAAATGATTAACAATACAACAAACATACTCAGTACTCATGAGACATACAGAAAATTATTGCAAATTGTACCATTTCATAGTTATCTTGAATATGATAAAATGTAATTCAAAATCTATCTATATTTTCTTCTGTAATTCTTCCATCACTACGCATGTACATAATATACGGTTGTATTTTTAGATTCAAAATATGACTTGGAATTTCAAATGAATACAAAGAGAAAATAATTGAAAAAGTTTTGTCTTTATACATAATATAACAGTTCGTGCCCTGTAACATTAATAAAAAAAGAAGATACAATTATTTTCATGATTGATATTAATAACAGGTTCTTCACAAACCCTGTATTGATGAATTACACCCCGGGGCCGTTTCATAAAGCTAGTCGTATGTTAAGAGTGACTTTAAGAACGACTGGTGATCCTTTCTTCTGGTTAATGATATTCACCAGTAAGTGTTTACTGGTGATTATTTAGCGCTTTAGAAAGGTTCACCAGTCGTTTTTAAAGTTGTTCTTAACTTACGAACAGCTTTATGAAACACCCACCCGACCATAACATTAATTGCATTGTTTTATGTTACAGGGCACTGATCCAATCAAACACAAAATGGTGAGAAGGTCATCTAGGTTTTATATTCACAAATTTTCAAATATTCTTTTACCCTTTTTGGAGATAGATATATTATTTCAAACAGTGTTTAAACCAAGGGCTGGGCCAAATCCTGACTTTTGGAACTTTCAACAGTGATTGTTTGAACAAGTACATTCCCAATGTTTTTGCTCTTTCAAACACCCAGGTGTAAAGGGGTATAGAAGAGCAACAACAATGTTTTCATTATGATGTAACGCTATAAAAAGAATATTGCGAATAAATCATTTCATGCAACATCATCAATAAATCCATACAGAATATTAAAAAATTCATGTTACAAATCAGAGAAGTTGGTCGTTTTTTGGGAAAATATAAGCCTGTAAGTGTGCAATTTATGGCTTTAGGTCCTTTCTGATGTACCTATCTGTTGGACTTAATGCATGATAGTGCTTCAGACACTGGTCATTAGGTTATAAGACCATCCAATAGGTAAACATGCCTTCTAATATATCATAAATTCAAATCTTAAAAGAATTGACCAAAGCCAGTTTACTACCAAAATTAAAACCAATACTCAATGAAAAATACTCGCACTGTAATAACCAATCATAAAAAATTTGCAACAAGAAACAAAAATAGCAATAAATCAAAACAGAACACAAATATGAGACCAAATTAATGATTCATCACGGGTCTAAAATACAGCACCTCACTTATACATCTAAAATAACAGTTCATAATGGACAACTAAATAAAGTGAATACATGGGGCTTACTTCCTCATCATGAACTTTAAAACAACTACAAAGAGCTTTGCTAATATATAGATCTAAAAAAAAACCCAACTAAAGCAATAACATAAGCTGCAAGAATTTTCATCTTGAATCTTTTAGTTCTTGGAAAGAAATTATGGCTGAGAACTGTATGGCATAAGTTTTAGAAAAAATAATTTTGTTCATATCTGATGGATTATGTCATTCTAGAGAAATTCATTGTTTATAAGATTTAAAAGAGTGGAGTGAGATGTGCATCAAATAATTACAAACATAGACATATCTGATTTGTAATCTGTTTTAGTAATAACAATGACTGCAAAATCAACAGCTTTGAACAAAAAATGTGCCAATTTGTGCCAATAAATTTCCTTTCTGAGAAAATGGGTTGGAAAATAACAATGGCTTATGTTTTTCTATTTTGAAAAGTGGAATGTACAGGTAACATGTTACTGATTTGAAAACAATGTTCAAGTTATTCAAATTTAACGATTACTTTAACTCTTTGACCAAAAATCAATTTAATTCTTGCATGATTTACCAGGGGTCCGTTGCAGAAAGAGTTGCGTTTAAACGCAAGTCAAAAAATCAATCGCAAGTCCCAAATGCGCGCTGTTGATTTGTTGAAAATCAAGTTGCACATGATTTTTTGACTTGCGATTGATTGCAACTCTTTCTGCAACAGGCCCCTGATCACCTGGTACTTAACAAGCAAAGTATTGCAGGAGAACATCAATGACCAATGCTGCAAGGCATACTACAAATAACCAGAATATGAGCCCTGTATCACAAAGGTTTGTCATCAATTACATGATAGTAATGACCAATCAAGATATGGTTGCATACGCATAAATGTACACACTATCAACCACTTAGAATTGCTGTTTGAAAGTTGCCATTGATCATAGATCTTTGTGTAACTGGGCCCTAGTGTTTGTTTGACAATGAAATCTATGAGTGAAATAAAAACAAGTTGAAGCTTCCACCTTATGTTAGTATAAACCATAGATTGCACTATTAGTTGGGATTGGCAAGCTCTGGAAAGCTTGATTTTATTGTCCTTTCATTTCTAAATTTTGATTGTCTGTGTCAAGTAATGATGTTCAGAGTAATAAATAAGCAGCCAATAATATAAACATTTGATATGTGACATTGTTGCTAAGATATCTAGGATTGAATACTGTCACTATTATTGTTGGAACTATCTGGTATTTGTGGTTTGAAATGTGGTTTAACATAAAAAATTAATTGTGCCATCATGTAAATTTCAGTGCTTTATTTTACTTAATGAGAGTATGAAAACACAGGAGGAAAGGACCCTGTTTCTTAAGGAGATGCAATTGATATTTACAATCAATTGTATTTGTCTGTACATGGTTTGCCTCAGACCTACAATTACAATCAATCGTATAATTGATGCTATCTTCTATGTTACCGAGCCCAGTTCTGCTATACTTATCAAATCCCTTCATCTCACAAGGCTATCCAAAGTTTATTGATAATAATTCAATCTAAGAGATGGGCCAGGTGTTTGTCACAAAGAGTTGATAATCTGTTAATGGAGCTAAACATAACATCTCTCCCTTTCAAAACCTCAACCTTGTATTACCTATGATTTAATTCAGTTTGCCTGTAAAAGCAAAGGTCCAACTACACCTGCAAAATTCTCAGTATTTTGCTTTGGCGATTATTCTGTCAAATTGTTGAATTTATCTATTTGAAAAAGTGAATTCAGATTTTCTTGAAAAAGAAATGATACCATACATATTCCAAAACATCCTTTACAAGCCTTTAGTTTCTAGAGTATCCATAGTTAAATTTCAAGAAGGATTTAAAAGAAAAGATTTAACCACAGTCAGAAAGGATCTGTGCTATTAAGAAGACATAAAGCCTATGAGATTAACATGTATATGTACAATTTACTAGACAGGACAGTGAGACTCGGAAAAGAATATCTAAACATCTATATGCAATTCTATTGCAACTATGGCATTGGACATACAATTTAACCAAACATTCTACACCATCTAAACAAGGGCACTTCTAAAGAGTAGTAGGCTGTTTAACATTGGTAGGAATATACAAGATTTATTCATTTAATGAACGGCGGAATACATTCATAATCAGAAGTTCTGCCATACTCGTGCATCTTCTTCATGTCTCTGTCTTAATAGTAATTCAGCTATTTATGCATGTCACAATTCTCATTTATACAACACAGTTGTATTATCCTTTTGATAAAATAACAACAAAAAACAAAGAATCTGATAATTGTATACAGTATCTATACAAAATTGTACACTGTATGTATAATATCAACAATGTCGTAATTGTACAATTTACACACATCAGATCATAGCATCAACGAACGAATGTACAAGATTCAATGTGAGTTTGATCTTCAAGGCAACCATACATTGGTTTCCTTTGCATATATATGTTCATCGATATGTTCATAAAGGAATAGTAAATATACTACATGTACTTCACTAGTTTCTTGCATATGTCATATACAGTAGACAATAACGGACAGAATCCACAGAATGTATGTCTATCAATAGTGCACTTTGAGCACTAAGAATTTCTTTCATTGTGGAATTATACACACACTTTGGTCTATTCCAGTGAATGCTTTTGGGTCATTACACACTTCAACATAACTCTACAAGAGCTACAAATATACGTATCTTGGTATGAACAGTTGCTAAAACTAAGAAATAGAAAATAAAAAGTGAGAATGAAATAAAAATGCTTAGACTTAAGAATGACTTATGGACTGTTTGATATCATTATCTTGACAGGTAATACCTCATATGGAAATCTTTCATTTTAAATTAAAAACCCCTTCTACATAAGATATTAACACCCATGTCAGATATGTCTTTATTTCAGATTAAGATTAAGTAACTGGCATGCCAAATGCTCAGCTAATACAATAGAGTTCCAAAGCAAAAACCTTATTTGGTAACTTCGTCATTTAAGAAACAACCATGGAAACCAAGATCTCGATGGCTCATTTCCCATGGTGATTATGCTTAGAACGGCAATGTTACCAGACTAGTATTTTATGCAACATGACACTGATTGTTTGGGAAACTGTAAATATTTTGTCCAAGAAAATATTCTGCAAGCCAGTGGAATGTACAACACCTCTCTTTATAAAGTATATTTAAGCCTTAAACCTTCTCTCATATTTCTTCAAGACTTCAGTATGCGTTGAGTTAGTGCGTTTCATGTGTATAATTCTTTATCCTTGGATAACACATTTTAGCTCTTTCCATTAGATAAGATTGTGATCAACTTTAGTGAAAATTCTTTGTGATATTTAAACTTGTTAACCTTCTAAAATAAGAACGATATTCCTTTACTATCAGTGGTATACATCTACTACAATGCAAAATTATTTCCAAATAACAAATTAATCATGGTCTCTTGCACAATCCATTAAGTGCCACAAACCTGAACAAAATATTGACATAGATAAATTTGCCAGTCTAATTTGCACTTTAAATATTTTCTTTCATCTTTGTATTGGCAATTTTGAGCAATACAAAATGTCCTATATTTTCCCTCACATTTTATCACCAAATGAAGAATTAATTAAGATAACCACTGGATAAAAGTATATTTTTGCTACAACTACTGGTGTGCGTGATCACATGAAGGTATCTTTCATTCATTAATGCAATATACACATAATGTCTGGACTCCAGTTCCTCATTGTTGACAGTATTCAGTGTGTTTGTGCATATAAAATGGGACACAGTACACCAATAAGTCCTCTAGACCATGTATCTTTCCTTGTATTAACTCTACTGTTACACTCTTGTTTCATGAAAGCTTGTTATACATCATTTCCTGTTATAGGCTACAGAAATCTAACAATGTGATAAGTCATGAGCATGTTTGCCAGATGAACGCAGAGACTCCTCTTTATGAAAGAGAGATATTTCTACATGACAAAGAGAACTTGAATTTTCAATGTATTTTTCAATGTTGAGAATTGAAAATAAATGAATCGAATCGAATCGAACTTGCCAAAAGGAAGTTTTTCATCAATAACTGCATTCATTCAACAGTATCCACTTGACTTCTAAATGCTGTCATTCCAATGACCTTAAACACACAGACGACCAGGTCCCCAAAGCCAATCTGGGTTTAACCCAATGGAAACTGCCTGATAATGCTATACCACATATTTTACATAGACCTAGCCAACATATACGTGGGCTGGGTCTCCAAGGGGTTAATACTCTTGTGCAGGAATGGGCTACCCACAGTACAGTACTCGGGTTTATCTCAGTGATGGATACTCGTTTCTACAGTGGGATATTAGCCGTAGCAGGTTGGGAGAGAAGAAGGAAGAACAACTACAGCTACTTATCAGTATGCCTCCCTGTATTCATGATGCCACTTTTGGAAATTGACATGAAAGGCCACAATGCTTCCTGTTGCCATGCCAGCGATGATTGTTCTGAGTGATGTAAACAAAGAATGGTTGCAAGAGTTATATCATGTATGGAACGTGTTCTGTGTGAAAGTATTTCTGTGATATTGATACCTGTAATGGTTGCCTGATATGTTTCCATGACTAAATAGTAATAAGATTGCAGTTAAAAATTTTCGAGAGGAATAACTTGCAAAATCAATGAAATGAGAAAGCCTTAAAATTGGAATCTCAGATTCAAATTTGCTATTAAAATCATTAAATTAAAAAAGTTCTAAATGTGACATATAAAGACCAGAAATGATACAATAGCTCTGCCAAAACAGCTTTAATCTAATGGCCACTGAACTTCTTACTAATAAACTATGATCTACTTTTGGATGGAAAGGCAGTTTGTATATTTTCTGATAAAGAAAACAGGACATATACCTTACATGAGAGTCAGATAAATATTAGACAAATGATATAATAATATTGATAAATTAAAAGACTAGTTTGGAGTGAAAGCTTAATTGGATTAAAATCATTGCTATGCTATGCTATAATTGCTAAGATGTGTTATATATATTAATCAAATTCACTTTTATAACAACTACACAGGAAATATCATAACTAATAGTTGAGTATTCATATGACATTCAGAGTTTCAGACAGTAGGATGTTCTGTGTATCAAAGTTCACATCAAATATAATTGTTTTTTCTTCTTAAATCGTCAGAAGTCATAGACTAAATGTACAGTGTCAGGTGACTTTAAGTCAGAGCTAATTCTCAAGTCTCTGTGAGCTTACCTCTGTTCATGAGCTAGGTCTAAAGCGAGAATAGATGCATCACACAGCGGGAATGTATGCATGAGTTTATGATCATGTGTCCTCCAAACCTGGACTACGCGGTTGTCACCACCAGTGATGAAATAATCTCCTTCTGGTTTCATCCTCACAGCCTGCAACAAAACAATATTCAATGGTGAACATATAAGCATTCTTTTTCTCCTCAAGATTCTCATATTCATTCACCAAGTGGCACATGATCCCTAAGCTTTAAGGCAGACCTCAATCCTTACATGATTCTGAATAACAACCCTATCACAAACCTAACACTATCTCTATATCTTCAGACAGATTAAGATAGAAGAGATTGTCATAAGAGCACATGTCATTTCCACCCTTTAAAAACTGATGCTCTTGCTTTTGCAAGTAGAGTTATTGCAAGGACACTTCATAAGTGAGTATGTTCCCATTGCCAGGATAGAAAACAAAGATAACCATAAGACGACTTAACAAACTTAAAGTACAAGCTTAACAACTTTGCGAACAGTTCACTGGCAACATAAATATAAAACATCCGCTGTTTATGTTTCCTGGGAGTCGTTTCATAAAGCTGTTCGTAAGTAAAGAGCGACTTTAAGAACGACTGGTGAACCTTTCTTACGCGCTTAACCATCGGCAATGAATGTACCATTTACCACAAGAAGGATCACCAGTCGTTCTTAAAGTCGCTTTTAACTTACGAACAGCTTTATGAAACACCCACCTGGGACATCAA
This sequence comes from Lytechinus pictus, assembly GCF_037042905.1. NCBI lineage: Eukaryota > Metazoa > Echinodermata > Echinoidea > Temnopleuroida > Toxopneustidae > Lytechinus > Lytechinus pictus. Next base: position 33,698,184 of record NC_087249.1, read on the forward strand.
TACAAAGTATAGATCATAAACTGAAAAAAAACTTTGAATATCCTTATCATATCAATTTTCTTTTCTTTAAAGTTACCAAATTCTGCATTAATGAAATGTTCTGGGAATATCATCAACGATAAAACAAAGAATAATAATCTTACATGAAGGTTAGCTTCGACATCAGTGTGGTTGAGGAAATGACCATTGAGGGTGAAGGAACAGATGTTACCCTTATCAAAGGTCACCATGATGACCCCTTGCTCCGCAGCTATGGAGCAGAGACGAGGTACCTTGCATGGAGCAGGGGGCTCCAGGGATTGAAGGAGATCACCGGATACTGTGTGAACCAAGCATGCTCCACCTGGAGAAAGGATATACTCCATGTTAATAATCAAGCTTTTATATAATACATACATTTTCACTTGCTCAAGTAGTAGAACAGCAGTTATATGTTATGTATCATATGAATAACATTAACAGGAAAAGATGGATTAAAACAAAGGTTCATATTCATCATACAAGTACAAACAAAACAATTTAACTATTTTTTTTTAAGGTAAAAAGAAAACATACCGAGAGGGAAATCATTCACTTCTAATCAACCATCCGGTCTTAGCAGAATATCTTATTACAATTGTCAGTGGTATAATTGGTATTTTTTTGTGGGGGAATAATTTTATTTGATAATTTTTTTGTAGTTGGGGACACTGATACAAGGATATTACACATGTCTAGCCGTAAAGACCACTTACATGTATCATACTGTGAATGGAGGCTACCACCCTAGTCGGTAGTACTGATATGGCAGCAATACCTCTTGGCTATCTTGAAACTACATGTCACATATAACAAATTTAATAACATTTCATCAACCCATCAATGAATAAAACACTCACACAAAACAATGTTGTACATTAAATTAACTAGTTTAAATTTTTTTCTAAAAACAAGGAAATATCATTGACACAGAAAAACTTTCTTTAATAAAATATTTTGATGGATTTACATTGTACTAACCTTTTGATCCGCTGACCACCAGACCTAGCTCTGTACAAACCGCTACTGAGATGATTTCTGTGTCATGACCAGTCAAAATGGCTCGAGGAGTAGCCATCTCACCTTCAAGATTTAAGGGAGAAGATTTTATCATCAGTAAAATCATACATACAATTATAAATAAGAGACAAATTGTTCAAAAACGTTCCAAATATTGGAGGTCTCTACAGAATTGCTCCCCTAAAAAGGAGTACATTTTCTACCATCAATCCATGTAATACTTGGCATTATTTTACTTTACATTGAATTTGCATAAAAAAATAACATACTGGCATGTACTCTGAATTATAAGTCAACTTAGGCAATGGTCTAAACCTGTGCTAAAAGTGAGGGTCGCCAAAAGTGTTCATACTTTATTTACATTGCCCATTCCTTACGTCTACTGTGTTATTTTATTATGTTTCAATGAAGAATAACACAAGTTTAGGTATTACTCCCAGACTGTCATTAAAGATTGCCAAATGTCCTGATAAATTGAATCTCTACTGTTCAAGACATTGTGTCAGACTTCACATAATTAAACCACAGCTTTAGACCATAGTTTGAATTAAACAAGTGCTCACACAATATGGGCCAATGCATCTAATTTTTACCTCCTACTAACAGGAACGAGTTGCTTTGCTAAATGTTTAACAATGAAGATACTTGATCCTCAGTAGATACTACTAATCTTACTCACCGTGTACATGATTATCTCCTAGTACCCATTGCTGCTTGGCACTCCAATGCCAAACCAGAAGGGTAGCGTCCCTTGAACCTGATACGATGTAGCAATCCCCACCAACAGGACACTCGGACCTTCCTAGACACGTCACCATGTCCCAATGACCATATACCACCTGGGTGACCTTGCCTGTATTCACAAGAAAAGTTGAACGATGACGATGAGAAGGTGAGAGCTAGTTACAAAATGTTTTCTAAATCAGGGGTTAAATTAAAACTGGAGAAAATAGTAAATGTTAACTTGTATATCCTTGTTAGAACCTCCTATTGTCCTATGATTATGGATTGCATAATGTTACCTAAAGATTTTGCTCCCTAAGCATGAACATGTATTGACTAGTATATTGGCAGTATGCATGTATACGGTGATATTCAATTAAAGTTTAAGCACAATTTTAAGACACATCTTGTTCTGAAAAATATCATTTAATAAATTAGCATGAGTACATGTATATTATGAGGACAAACTTCGAATGGGGGGGGGGGTGAGGGTCTGAGACTTTGAGGTGATTGATTTAGAAAATGAGAGAGAAAGGGGGGGGGATAGTCTAAGAATCATAAGCTTTGTGTGCATACACTTATCTGTGAAGAAGACCACAAAGCCTTCATCCCAGAATCCAGATATGTCCGGGGGGGGGGGGGGGTGTCTGAGACTATGAGGGGTTGATCTCTCGAGTGTAAGACAAAAAAGGGGGGGGGGCATTTCTAGAATCCTATTAGGTTTGTGAACATACATGTATCTGTGAGGAAGATCCTAAAGCTCTTATCCCAGAAACCACATGACATGACATATCTGTTGTCTGCTGTGGCAATGTAGCAGGATGATTTAGACTTGATGTTTGAATCCATCGCCTCTACAATCTGCCTCCTGTGCATTCCAGTCTGTGATACTGAAAATCAAATCAAATTAGATCAAATTTATTTATCTTATTTATTTGGTATTATTTATACAGGGTAACCCCATCAGTAGTCAAATACTGTTGTACTTGGGGGCCCTGTATAACACAAAACAAAACAAAATACAAGCATATATACGATACAAATGGAAAATACAAATCCTGAACATAAACAGATGGAAATTTCAAGTATAAATCTAATAACAGAAAATTGTGTGTGTAATTGAGAACAATAATTTAACCCAGAGCTACAAGTAGAAAGTAATAGGGGAAAGAAAGATAGAGGGTAAGGATGAATTGAGGTAAAAAGAACATGGCAGAGAGCTAGAGCGGGAAATCAATATGATATATTGCAATGATAACACTATGCATGTATTTTCAAGAATCATAAAAGTCTATAGACAAAGTAGCTCATTTAAAGTTTGGTGTTGGCAACTTGTGGCAGTGGTAGGCTGACATTTACACTAGCCATAGCACCAAACTTTAAAAAAAAAGTTGGTGTTGAGATGTCAAAACTTGATGTACCTATTTATACCACCTTCCTCAATAAGTTCATGTAAGGTAGCTTGATTCATGCACCAACAATTTGAAATTAAAATCACCATTGTATTTGTGTAGGAACCTGAAGAACCAATTCAGAATAGTACTGCTCTTTGCAGTATAATACTACTATTGTGGCAGGGTCAGATGATAGGTTCAAACCCAAAATTTTTCTTAGCTCTTCCAGATAGAACATTCAATCTTATTCACTGGGTGATAACCAGAAATGTCTTACATTTTCAAACTTCTCCAGCAGGCCGTCAACATTCTATTCTATTGTCCATGGTGGACTATGAAAATGTAAGTCAGAATAAAATCAGAGGGGCAAGGGTATGTGTTTCTATTTCATCATGAATGTACCATGCATCGATAATGGCCTGGTGGTCGCTGACCGAATAGCAGTAGATGACAGGTTGAAATCCCAATGGCACCAAGACTTTTTCTGACCTATTCTTCAGATCAAGCATTCAATCTCATTCATTAGGTGTTAACAAGAAGAAATATCTTTACAGTACAGCTACTCTCTTGTTACTTACAGACGAGTGGGTCCAGCTCAATAAGAAGGTTCTTGCCAGCATCCATTGAGTACCCAGGAGTACCAGGAACACCTGAAGAAGAAAAGAATTACAGAAAGAGCAGAGGCTATTTGGTAAGATGCTACAAAGATAAACCTATGGACAAATTACACTTCAATTAATCTTAACCCAGAATATGGACTGAGAGCATTTTATCAACATTTTTGTCCATCAACTTTCCTTGATTTGATTGGCTGAGAAGCACTGTTACTTTGGTAACTGTCGGATATTACAGATTTTGTCATATAAAACATCCGACAAGCCCTTTCATGACCCATAGCCGGACTGGTGTTAGCAGCAACATGGACCTCACCTTACCCCCTTAACCCCTCCCTTTCAGTAGCTTACAATATACAAGACATACCTGCTGTTTGGTTGTTCCACTTGTTCATTGCGTAGGTTTGGTTACAAGCTACTGTAATAATGGCCGGAGTAGGTACCATAGGACTGGTGTTAGCAGCTACATGGATGACGGGTGAGTTTGAGAGGAACTTGATGATCATGAGTACTTCTTGCTGTAGCTGGTCTGTGTACATCATAGGGGACTAATACAGGAGGAAATCAGAAAGAAAAAATAAGGGGAACAGATTTTAATGATTCGAATAACAATTTGAAAATCCTTGAGATTAACGTATCTTCACAGAAGTTGCATCCACATATTCATGGCATGCAGGATTTCATTGCTGCTTTTCCGACCCGCCATTGTTTTTTTCTATGCAGAAATTGAAGGATAGAAGGGAAAAGAAAATGAGTAAAATTTCCACTTAAAACAAGCTGCAGCTAAACGTTGTTAAGACTTTTATATAATAATGAAACAACTGCGTAGCCAGGATTTGATTTTGGAGGGGGTGGTTCATGCACGCAAAGCGTGTCAACACTTACAGAGCGCGCAAAGCGCTCTTTCTAGGGGGGGGGGGGGGAGGTGCAGGGAGGGGGAGTTTCCCCCTCGCTCGCAAAGCGCAATTTTTTTTAATGTCATTTGACTTGCTGTAACTGAATAAAACCTGTTTTTTTAAGAAAATTGACATGATTCCTCTTCCCGTGTGAAGCACGGAAGCTATAGCGTTATATACAAATTTTGAGAACAGAAAAGGGCATTTTTGAGAGGTATAAATTGTCTATCTTGGTCAGATCAGATGTGAGAGCAAAACATTTAGCCACATTATGATCGCAAAATGGGGTAGATCAATGAGTATACTAAGAGAAGATATTCCTACCCGCGAATAGCGTTGAAGATCAGAAATTTCGAATTTCTCTGAAACCTTAACGTGCTCTAATTCATTTTATTTCATTTTTTCTTAAATTTCTCAAAATGGGAAAGGGATGATGCACATATCTTTCCTTTCCCATATACACATGAAGCATGGGAACCTCTGTGATTTGTTTTTAAAAACATATGCATAATTTAGCTCATCATTAAGCGTTCCCTTTGTATGATTAAGAAATATTAGTGATATTCAAAATTTAAAATTAATGGCGCAAAACAAGACATGACATGGATGTGCCGCGATAAGGAATAAAGTTCCATCGCATATACTTCTGCATCTATCACAGGGATTTTATGCCTGCCCCTTTGAGCAGGTACTTGCCCAAAATTGCTTGCTAAACAGTGGAAGAAATGTGAGGACTCGGAAAGGGGCAGTAGTATTTGCCCGCTTCAAAGAGAAGAGCTGAAATTCAGTGACAAACAAAATACTTTTCATACTATACACCAATATAAAACAAAGTCAAGGATGGAAACTAAATTAAATATTGAAAGCTTACCAAATGCATAGCTGAACTTCTAGGAGGGTGTGGCTCAGTGAGAAGTTGGGCTGGGGTTTGACCAAAGCTTCTAATCTGATTCTCTATAGCCTGCAATAGAACACAACCAAAACAAAATTGGTAATGGAGTAATTAAAGTATGAACAGCACCAACTGCTCATTGCTGGAATACTCCCCAGGTAATAGTACATAATCTGATGACCATTGTAATCATATATCTGTAAAGCACTATGTCTTTTCAATGTGATTGAGTGCTATATACAAGTGGATTACAATTATTATCATAAATTCACTATATGACTACTGAACCCATAACTATCCAGTGACAGTCACCTAATTTCGTTGATACTCACATACTTGAACAAAGTATCAAAAACATTTATCACATGAAACAGTTTACTTCATATCAATCTTGAAAACAGTGTTAATCCAGAGCTGCCAAGTTGTATTTTGCACTTTCAGTATTCTTATCCCCCAAAATCAGTATTTTGACAAAAAAATCAGTATTTTTACCGTGTGAGATAAATATTTTGTATTTTCCCCCCAAAAAGTGTATTTCATAATAAAATGCTTGGCGCACTCGCCCATCACGGCGCTCAAGCTGCATGCAAGCTTAAATGTGCACTGCTCTTGCAGATGAAAAAAAATAATAATTCAAACTTGTGTATATCTCACCCTGGTTTTACAAAATGATTGAAAAAAAAAACAAGTTACCTGAAATTACATTGATCTAATAACCATATTTGTGTACGTTTTATGAAATAGAGACATATAGAGATGATTTTTTTTTTTTTTTTTAATACAAAAAACATATTTTTTAAAGAAAAAACGTACTGCCGTATTTTGGTTGCAAAAACGTACTAAATACGGAAAAATCATACTACTTGGCAGCTCTGTTAATCCCATTCAACTGCCACTTTTAATTTGTTGATACCTTCAAAATCATGTGTTCTGTTACATTAATGATATTACCAATTACACAACAAAATTCACTCTCAGTTGATTGAAGAGCTACATTTCAATCAATACTCGATTAAAGCAGCTCATAATTTTTCATTGAAAACAAGTTTGTGAAACTAAGCACTGGACAATTTTGGTTGTCATCATCCAAAGTTCGATGACCTTGCCATCCATTAAAATAATCAAAATCATTAGGATTTTAAGATTACCTCTCTCATGACGGGATCATCAATGGTCTCTAGATCAATGCTGCCCTCATAGGTGAGATAGTAGAAGACATTGGTAGAGCGTACAGCATCGAGTCCTCTCTGCTTGTAGCCAAAGATAAGGTCTATCCATTGATGGAGCTGGCAGGATACAAACTCTGATTCTAGGGCCTGTCAATATGATAAAACAAAGTTGATGTCATTGCAAATTTTAGGACATGATTTCAAAGTTTTATTTGATTTTGTACTATGAATTTTTATTTTTTTTCTTCCAATGTGATGATTTCTTATTGGTATCATTGTGTAATATACTTATTTTTTTTCTTCAAAAGGCTGGACATAAACTAAATCAGCATATAAGTGAAACATAAGACCTTTTATCTTCAGTAAAATAAAATATCTTGAAACTATCTGACTATTTAGCATGATTCTTTTTCTTCTCAAAATCAACACCCAGGAGTATCTTTTTGAACGTCTACAGTCGTTGGCAGATCAAAGATAAGAGCAAAGTTAGTTGTTATAGTGACAGGGTTCCCAGCTTTTCAAGAAAATAAAATTCCCTGATTATTCCCTGATGAAGTTTAAAAGTTCCCTGATAATTATTTAAACCCATTCCCAGTTTCGCATGTTTTCTAAGTTGTTGCAGTGAATTACTTGTATTTACAGTATAAAAACAAGAATGTAAACCTAATTAGTACCACCATAACCAGTCATTCAATGGATGTTGTTTATACGCAACAAAATATAACAGAGTCTGACTGACTACCGTGCTTTCGACTTTTGGGCTGATCAAAATTCCCTGATTTTTCCCTCATTTAAGGCATTTTCCCCTGATTTGAGGTATTTTTTATCAAATTCCCTGATTTTTCCCTGACTGGATAAAAAGTAAAATAATTTTCCCTGATTTCCCTGATGGGCTGGAAACCCTGATTGAGCACGTCCAACATACCAGCCTGTTTATCCTGATGAAGTCTTCCGGCGACTTGGCCCAGGGTGGTAGCACAACATCATCAACAACTGTCCCTTCATCCAGAGTGCCTAGCTGGTAACCATTGTTATTCATAAACATCTCAGGTAGATAGAAGAACTCTGGAATCAATTCCTGTGTGAATCAAATTATAAAGAAAAAATAAGCATGGCATTCAGAAAGATTACATTTCCCCTAAAACTTGGCAGAATAATTAAGAAGCGATATATTTCTCTACACAAATGTACATAATACTTTAGACTTGTGTACATGTCACTGATCAAGGACGGCATACTTCAAGCTAATTTGCCTGTATAAGACTCTTAGTCAATAATTAATAATCATGGTACAATAATATTTAAGAACACCATACATCCAGTTGTCAAGTAATATATGTTAGTCATCATCTAATGTTGTGCCATGGAAGGATCGGTAGCTATACACCTCCAGTGCCTTCTACTTTTTGACTTGTCCTTTTCTGATCTATTCATATTATTGTCTTTGAAAGGGGTGTGAGGAAGGACAAATTGAAAGGAATACGAAAAAAAAAGTAAGCAATAAGAACGAAGGGGGAAAAAGGAGAGGAGATGCAGCAGCAGAAAGGGAAGACAGCAAATGAGGGAAAGGATGAGAATGAGTACGATGAAAAAAATATTATAGGAATAAGTGACAAAGGAAGTAGACAGGATGAAGCTGATGATGATGAAGATGATTATCATTATTCCTATTCAAAGCATTTATATAGAATATATCTTTATTAAATGATCGAAAGAAGTAGACTGCCCTAAAGACCTTAACCTATGAAACCTATGAATGCCTTTTGGTAAAAGTAAGTTCAAGTGAAGTTATGAAGTGTTCCAGATGGTAAAATCATCTCATACAAACAAATTTCTTAACTTCATCAAGTTTCTTACCTTGACATCTGATGTGTCCCTTTGGCAGTTCTTCCATGACGAGGCGATAGACGAGAATGTTCTTGATGCATGGTCAAATTTACCTCCTTGAAGATTCAGGAAGTATGTGGTGTAAGGCTCCTGCAATGAGCATGGAATAAAAAAAGTAGTTATTATACGGCATACAATCTTGATGGATTTCTATACAAAACGCCTATTTGAGATGAAAAAGATATTTTCATTCTGTCTTCAGACAATGATAATTTGGAATTAGTAATGAATCATTGGATGACAACAAGGAACCCACATATAGAAACAGGTAAAATGGTTGTTCCAATATATAGGTATATCTGTTCCATCATCAATGAATATAATTTGTATGTTTTTAAGTACTTTTATTCTTTAATTATTCTATCGTTTTATTCCTATTATCTTAGTATCTCATTAAGTATCAAGTATCATTTGACATTAGTGCAATCTCACTCTAACATGTTTTTGTGCAGTATCAGCAACTACACAGTTTAGATCAAAGGTCTGACAAAGCTTGCAGTCCTGCAAGTGAAATCTAACCCAAAACCGATAAAATTCGTTTTTAGTATCTAATTAGGTATCCAGTACAAATTTCATGATTGTTGAAAAGAATGTTTTCTTATCCAGTATCATCACTTTCATGATATATCAAAGAATTTCTTACCAGTCTCATAAGCCACATGAGTGTGAAGCCCAGAGTCGAGTAGTGTGTGCCGTAGTGGAATGCTGGTATCTTGTCATCTTCCCAATTCTCATACCTCTCCTGGAAGAAAGCTTTACGACTTGGATTCAGCGCCCCCATCGGCTGCAAACAGGAAAATATATCAAGGTTGAAATAGAGATGTGAACATTAAACATACATGTACACTGATTGACATCTGTTATTTTATATGGTACCAATAAGAAATTCAATTTGAGAATGCACAAGGAAAACATGAAATCGAGGATTTTTACCATACATGTTCAGTCGGCTGGCACAGGGAAAAACAAAAGTAAAATGAATTTATGTCACCCATCCCATAGGATAAATACATAGAGTAAACTACATGTAGGCAATCTTGAATCCCAAAATAGTTGTATTCTACATCGAAGTTAAATTGATATTTCTTGACCCAGAATGATGTGAATGGCATACCTAATGAAAACCACAATAATCAAAACTGTTGAAAAGTGAGCTTTCAAATTCATTTAGCTTGTGGCTTATAGATATTCATAACAGGAAAATGCAAAGAATAAATATCCTTTTGAAAAAGAAAAATAAGAATATTCTAATGAAGGCTGAAGTGGTAGCAAGTTTGAAGTATACACAATTATGCATTAATCTGATATAAATAATAATAATATGTCCATTTATATAGCGCAGTTACTATGTGCATATACTCAACTGCGCTTTGATACTTGGTATCATATTATTACCCCGGCTGTAGCTAAGCCGCCATATTAATAGGCGCTAAAGCGTTCAAGGAATAAATCCTACAGTGTACCCATTCACCTCACCTGGGTCGAGGGCAGCACAATGTGGATACTGGTAAATTTCTTGCCAAAGGAAATTACGCCATGGCTGGGATTCAAACCCACTGAGACTAATCCACTGGGCCACAACGCTCCATAAATCCCTCACTAGCATAGGCTAATTATAGAAATTTCATCATATTTAGCCAGAAAACATTCTGTAGTAACGGCCACATATATCTCTTAAACAAAAATGCAATACGCAAGTCAAACAATCCACTGCTAATGCCCTCTTAGTTCATCAAATGATTGTGTACTTGTTCCTTTAGGATCACATCAAACTGTCTCATGCACTGGACTACGTTACTAAATCAAAGCCATACGACCCACCACACAATTAGCACAGATACAGCATACCAATTTGATCACATTATACCACCACTTAACCTAATGATGCCTGCATGTTCCTGGCTTGGGTTGCAGCATTAATCAAACTTCCAAGGACACATTTCTGTCCTGTCTCATTACAAGATGGCACAACCCAACGTTAACATTCCTCTAATCTTCAGAGACACATTGACACCCACTTTACCCGCTTTGCTGCCACAGACAGTGCACTCCCACAAGAAGTCAATGCTATTTGGTCTCCCATGGCATAGGATGGGTTAATTCCCTATCAAGTTTGTTACTCTATCCTGAAGGGATATAGATGCTTTCAACCTTGAACACAGGGTAACTTTTCCATTTTTACTGAGCCATAAATACACACAGGAATGTAAGTTTGAAATATTCAATTTCCTTTTTAATATCTAAAGTACAAACAAATTTGTAAAATCCTTTGTAATCTCAAAAGTGAATTTTGTTAATGGTGCCATAGGTTAGAATATCAGATTATTGACCGTTTCATTCATCAATTGGCAGAACAGAAGATCTTTTATAATCTCTACACTATATTTCATTTTTATGCCATCTTCCATTCAAGAAAAGTCAATAACCTCAAAAACTTAACTCTAGTTGATTGAATTGGAAGTTTCAGAAGTATATCATTGAAAAAAAAAGAAAATGTGCCACTTTTAACTTTTAATGCTGGATGTTTTTTCATTTCTTTGGTGTCCAAGACTTTGTAATATTTTTTTCATCATTTATTTCTTCTTAAGAAACACCATACATGCAGCATACTCGTAAATGCCACTGGGGCATGTGACCCCCCCCCCCCGGCCTCCCAGATACATTAAAACTATGAAATATGTCTGTTTTATCAATGAAATACTGAAACTGAATGAATCTCGTTGGGCGACACAACATTTGCTCCTGCAACAATAACTCCAGGACTTATTTCATCTAGGGTGTAGGGTTAGTGTTGCAATACGTTTTTATGTTAGGGTTAAGTTTACGTACAGTGAAGTGTTAAATCGAGGGTTAGAATTAGTCATTTGATTAGTGAGAGGAATTTGAAGCGGAGCAATTATCGCCAGAACAAATATCATGGAACCATCTGTTGACCCTTTAATGATGTTTCCATTAAAACAATCTCATATTCAAACTTGATAGCAATTTTTTTTCTCCCTTTCTGTAATTGCTCTGAAGTGCTTTCAGCATCTTAACGAGATGAAGAGTATGCTATACAAGTTCTATGTATAATTGGCATTATTATATCAACCCAATAAATACTGAATAATCTCTATTCCCATAAGCATACTACATGGTCTTCTGGATTCCCATGGTGTACAGGTTAAATTGTATGATACCATGTATGTGACTTTCCCCTGTAGTCTGATCTTAGTAATGGAATGTTTACCTTTGAAAGATCTCTGTAATTGCTTGGTAGAGTCAGGTCTAATTCTGGAGACTCGTAGTTCGTCAGCACCCATGGAAATATAGGATACTGGTTGAGGTCGTTGTATGTACGTCCTGGAAGAAAAAAAAAATCATCATAATCATTACATGAATAAACATTCAATATACCTACATCTGAAATACTACAAGGAATAATGGGCCTAAAATCCCACGAATATATATAAATCAGCACTTTCTCAAACCTTGTGGAAAATCTTGCATTTTCTTTCTTCTTCTTACATTCAAAGTATTGAATGCATAAAATGGTACCCTGACATACTTCATATTGTAATCAACTAAAAATAAAGTGAGTTAATTCCTACGCTAAGTCCAAATCTGTTATTTATATTCAGCTTGATGAAACCATTAGACGAAACATTCTATAGAATGGACATACCCACCTGCTATGGTGTTAAGGTACATGAGATATTCAAAGTTTGAGATCTCTCTTCTCTGCCAGGCTGCTGTCATGTTGGATGCTTTGAAGAGCTGACGAGGGGTAGCCAAGGAAACATGTCTGTACGGGGATGCGTAATCAAATGGAAGAAAAATGTGTGAAATTGTCAAATTAGAAGAATTTTGACATTTAGATTGCCATCAAATACTTTTCCAATTGCCATATTGAAAGGTAATGGCTGAAGACTTGTGATAGATATGTTGGATGGGATAGGAGGAGTAGAGGGAACAGAATTGGTGTGGACAAAAACTGTGACAGAGCGCCAGAAAGGCGTAAGATAGAGTTAGATGGAAAGAGTTGTTTTGCTCTTAAACTCTGAACCAGGAGAAGAAATGTGGATAGAGTTATACCCCTTTCATAAACCCAATTATGCGGCTAATAGCAGCATAATTTGGTCGTAAAATCGGAGGAGGACCAGAGTTATCCGCATTATTTTGATGCTGCAACTATCCGCATAATAGCAGCATCGGGACAAGATTTTGAGTTTATGAACGTATTTCCAAATAATGCGGATAATTGCCATGGTGCGGTCACAAGGTCACCCTTTTCCAACACAACCGCATTGGAGGGGGCGTGTCCAGTTGTCATGACGATTATCCGCCTTTTTCAGGACGGGCGCTCGTAAAAATAATGCGGATAATTTTCGGAGTTTGTGAACGCAATTTTTATTGAATTATCCGCATTACTATTAGGCGGCTAATTGGAGGATAGGTTTATGAAAGGGGTATGAGTTGTCATTAGTAACTTTAATTCCCTAGCCAGTTGCATCATTAGACTGACCGTGTATGGCACAGTCCATATAAGATTGCTTCTAATACCAGTAATTCATGTCAAAATAAGAATGCCCAAAGTTCCACACATAATAGCATTTTGTGAGAGAGTAGTCTTGCAATGCAAGGGAATATGATCCTAACTACTTAATTGTGTTCTTACACCAATGAAAATGATGGTAATATGGGTAGCATTTCTCATAAATTTATTGATTCAAAACTTCAAAACTTGTATCGCTAATGGTAAGGTTTTTTTCGTAATCAGGGACCAGACGAACATATCCCCTACGTACATGAGAATTAGAAAAATGTAACAACACTTATATTTTTTAATTTATTTAAAAAAAAGTATCAGGGCTTGATTTTTTCTATGTTTTTAAGAGTACAAATTAATACAAAAAAGAGTAGAAACTGTGAATTCACTGCCTTTCTCAACAATTCTGTCTTTTTGTTGTCACTGTGTCCCAAATAAGTATCTAACCCAAAACCTACATGCCCTCTTGTTTTAGAATGAATAATTGTAAAAATGAAGAAAATAAGACTGAAAATATTGCTAATCTATTGGATATTCACTGTATCTCATCTTCCATTGTAAATCGTGCCTTTGCATTATAATGAGTGAACAGAGATTTAAAAAGAAGAACATCATAGAATACAAATAAATCGTAATAAAGGAAATCAAAGAGAAAATAGAGTTAATCTTAGGTTAACTACAGCCTTAAAAACAATCACTTAGTAAAAAAAAAATCAAGATATAAGCTCCTACAAAATGAGTGAGCAATGTGCATGTAAGTGTTCTATGTCATATGGTTGACCAGTGTTAAAGTTTTTGTATAATGTTCAAATTTTTGGATGAATAATAATGAGAACAGTGTTTACAGTTTACGAATGGCAAATGGTGAATGCTTATGTTGACCAGACTTTAAAAATCAGATGAATAAAATAAAAAAATTCCATTTGCAATGACACAATTTCCTCCAAACCCATCCAAACCAAAAATTAAATTCATGCAATCTAAAAAATATGAGAAATAAAGATGTTCAAATATCAAAATCAATAAACCTAAACCCCTTACACCAGAACACAAATGGTCTGAAATTTAATAAAACATGCACGATGTATGATGAATGATCCGCCAAACCCACTGAGCAATACAAAAATGAAATGCTGAAGATCGTATGCATGTCAGAAGTAGGTGGAGAAGCAGGGAAATAAAATCCTCATCATATTGAAGTTTCCAATATTGAGATCAACTAACATATCAGGAAATAAATCATACACCAATGTATTGCATTCAAACTAATCATTTGTAAAGTTGATGTAGCATTGAATGGGTAGCTAAAGAAGGGTTTATGTCTTTTTTTTTTCAAGAAGAAAGCAGTAATTAATTATATGAAATAAATTCAGGTAATAAGTGACCTTCACACTTTTCTTATAAAATTAAACTTACAAAAACAGGCATTTGAATAAGTTTATTTGGCGTGCAAGTTAATCATAATGAACTGGCAAATCAAATGAATATATCCCAGTTATTGACAGTAAATTAAGATGTATATTTTTTAGGAATATGTTTAGACTCATGAATCATTTGAGTAATTGAACTTATCATTTTGTATTCATTATTGTCATGATGTTCTGTATGAAAATATAATAATGATAATAAAAAGAATACATCAAAACTCGAAACTGATCATGTGAAATTATTTATTACAAGGCTGATTTGCCCTTTGATTCATTAATTATAATTCCACCTTTTCTAAGGCAAACTGTGAAAAGGAGAAAGGTAATATGTTGTTTTTATTTATAAGAAAAAAAGTTGGAAGAGATTTAGAAAGACATACAGGCATCATTACATTTGAGTAAGAGAGACAGAGGAAGAGGAAGCAAGATATGAGTGGAGAAGGAGCAGGAGAAGAAGAAGGAAAAGATGAAAAAGACGAACGGAAGAATAAGAGGAATTATAACAATTTAGAGAGGAAATAAAAAAATATATAGGGGCCAAGTGAAAAAAAGGACGGCAAAAATGAGGGCTGGAGAATAAAGGGAGAATGAGAAAGAGGGAAGAAAAGTAGAGAGCTTAAAAGAAATCTAAAGAGTGAAAACGATAGTAATGAGTTCGAGAATAATCAAATAGTGCCAAAGCTTATGCCCCAGTCACATCATCGAAACTGACTCCAGACGACCAAAATCTATTACATTATAACTAAATGACGAAACATCAGTCGGTTTGGAGCTAGATCCCTTGGTGCGACTGTAGCATTGGAAAGCACTCACTAGGTCAACCTCAAGTGCCCTATCATAACATTCTGTTGACAAAGCTCAAGATTATATTCCTCTTGATAGTGTCTTTAAATATCCCCACCACAGTGATAGTCATACAGGGTGTCATCCTAGTGACATGTTAGACAAGTCTGTTTGTCATATCTTGAACAAACTCTGGATGAGATTCACTTCCACACTGCTGGCAATCACTCACAAACCGCCCCATTTACTTCAAGTGTTTCAGAAGTAGCCAGACTGACTCTCTGGTAACTAGGGTTCACAACTTTTGGAATTTTAAGGTATGTTTTCAAACCTCCAACTATTTCATGACTGTCTTTTTTTCTTATTTAAAGCAACAGTACGCATGAAATGATGTAATCTCGAGAGAACGAACAAAGCTGTTTAAAGTGTAATCATGTTCACAATAACAATCTTCTTGAGTTCTTCATTCGTTTTCTACTTTAAGCCCCCATCACACTTATTCGGAATCAGCAGGTATAAAGCAGAAGCTGGAACGAAAAAAATATTCAACAAATCTAGAAAGTTTGGGAGGAACTTATCAAGTTGAAATTAAGTAAATTGACCAGGTGAATCATATTACACTAGTCAAACTGAACCGCAATATAGTCAGATAGATAATTCGTGCTACATTCTTGGACATTCTGGGCGCATTCTAAATATTCTGACTGCATTCTGAGTGAATTCGAAACATTTTTGTCATTTCTTTTGGCCGTCCCGAAGGTTTTGGTCATGTTCAAAACATTCGAGGGGTATTTTCGAATGGTGTTCGAAGTAGATTTAAATGAACAGCTGGTGGTCGAACAATAGTCTTTTCTTTCCGGCCAATTCTGTTTGATTTGGAATAAGTGTGATGGGGGCTTTACCAAGAGAACAGAAATATCAAAATGCACACTAAAAACACTTTAGAATGATACAGGTTGATCTCTATAACTTACATGTACAGTTATAAGTTTGAGTAAACTTTTAAAATATAAAGATGTGATGAGTATTGTCAATTTCGTATCAGTAATACTGATGGATTCACACTGTTTGCTGATGATTCATCATAAATCATATCATTTTATATTTTAATGTGACATCCCAAAGAAATCAAACATCCAGTCTCCCTCCTCCTCCCTGGCTAAATTGCAAGATTATAATCCCACATCAAATGAAACATGTGATATTACCCAGAAAGCGTTAAATAAACAAAACTATCTCCAAGTGGTCTTTGGATAATATCTGTTCTTTTTTTTGCATCATTAGTGAAGATTTATTTCTGATAGATTCGCTTTAGCTGCTGACAAGGAGGTTGGGGTTGGTTTAGGAGAATAGAAGAACTGTGCCTGGTTGCCATCACTTGTGACCTCATCATCGCAAGGTCATGGAATGTGTCAACAGGGGTCAGTAGAGGGCAGCAAAGAAATCACAGCTTTTGGAAGGATCACATCCAAATATCCCTTTGAAAGCGTGGGGGATGGCGGGGGAAAGTTGGATGTATTTGTGGAAAGTTTGCTTTTTGAGAAATGAGGCGTCGTAAATATTTGTGGTAACTTAAGTAAACTATGCACTATTGGTTCTCACATTCTGGTTATAATAGAATGTCTTAATATATTGGATTTGAGAAAATGGCATTATTCAAGACATACCTTAAATATTTATCATAACATCATCAGGATCTTTCTCCATGTTTGAAGTCTGTTACTAAATAGAACTAAAACTCGTGGGTGAACCCTTCCATGATGCCATTCTCTTTTTGTTGATTATCAATGAATGGAGTGAAATGTTACTCATATTAGAATAGGTGACATAATTACAGGTTCAAATATTAATTGATCAATGATAAAATGAAGTGTTGAAAGGTGATCTGTACCAATGAAGAATTAATGCATCCTATGTGTATTTAATGCTTATTACGGATTTGCAAAGATCAAAGAGGAGTTTAAAAGAAAGGGGAGAAGCAGATCCCCCACCCTAAAAAAGTGTCTATCAGGCAAAGACGTCATGAAATGGGATATAATAAAATTCGGTTTCTAAAAGTGGAGAAAAATATCAATATTGACTTTAATACAGGCTTTTATTATTTCAGTAAGTCCCATCATCAAAGTGAAGACATAATTCTGGGGGGTGTTTCACAAAGATTTAAGTATGACTTAAGTCGCACTTAAATGCCTACGCGTACATGATATGGAACGCGCGATCTTATTGATTGACACGCAGTAGTGCGCGTCCTCATGACACGATCTGACCAATGCGGTCAAGCCTCTCATACCGTACGCAACTTGGTATTTAAGTGCGACTCTAAGTCATACTTAAATCTTTATGAAACACCCCCCAGGAATGGTAAACCATCAAGTGCTAAAGCACAAACCATTTTCTAATGTAATTCAAAGTCAAATGGACTAGATATAATTTAGTGTATATTATAATGATTTACTTTATTAAAAAGGTAAATGGAAATAAGTCAATTGAAAATACTGTTCAGAAAAATAAGAAAAAGTTAATTGTATGTGAAAAATATAGGGAAATAGTGAAAATGGATAAATATAATAATATGATACATGTATATGCCTATTTGATATGACTAAACTGTTTAATGAAATGAATATTATGCAATGGCAAAAACTACTGAGTTTTCCAGATAACTTTCAGTAATAGAACAATTTACAATCAAGTCCCAATTTAAGTTGTGTTTTAACAACAATGGTAAGTGAAAGTGATTATTCAGATTTCATGCAATACTTGACTATTTTGTAGGTTGTATGTCTCATTACCTTATTCATAGCTAGAGTTTATATGATACACAACTAAACTTAAATAGGCGAAGCAACAAGTGTTCTCAATTGTACGAGGAAAAATATTTCTTAAAAAATGTTGTCCATACAATATTACAGAAATGTTTAAAATGAAAATTTTACAAAGCACTCCATTCCATGAAGTAAATTTAGAAAGAAAACACTACAGATATGCTGGTAATCTGTAGTATTAAATCCTACTTCTTACACCATATGATACACACACACTAACTAGGATATCATTTTTTTAAACAGCAATTAAAACCCAGATAATGTTTTTAATATATGTAGGCCTACATTTGTGTGTATATTGAGAAAAATAAAATCATGTAAGGTGAACCCAATTTCACACAGATCATCATTACTGAAAGTATTAATACAAATCATTTATTCAATTTTTTTATCCTTCCATATCTCAATATGGTGGAAATGACTGACAGATGATTAAAATGAATTGTAAACTGAATCGAGTGATTCACATGGCAGGCTATAGTGATTAAGAATAGAATTGAATAAAAATGGGGAAAATATTAAAGGTGGGCTGAAAGCGAAACATGCATGGATTATAGAACTACATTGTTACCTGAACTGAAAGAAACTATCAGTGTCGAAAAAGCTTGTGTTATATAATTGTTGCCTACTGCTTCTGCTGATTTTAAATGAAAACATGCAAAAACATAGCTGCACGTACATATAAATATTGCCAAGATTTTCAGTTTTTACAGAAAAGGGAAGTTAGATTTAAAGAACATATATATATATAAATATATACATATATATATACATATATATATATATATATATATATATTCATATTAATTTTAACTAGAGCAGAAAATTGAATAAACTTGCATTTAATAGAAAAAAAATCATATTGCAAATAATCTTACACAAAACAATAATTTGTATAAAATCTGTTCTCTGAAAATAAACAATTCTTAAAATGATCTGAAAATGTTTAATTAAGTCAATACAAGTCCTTTTTAGCGGAATCATCTATCTAATTTGTGTAAGTAATGGCCTAATTATGGAATTGGCAAGGCAAGTCCATCTATTTTTCAAAAAATTATAACACAATATGTGCTCTGAGCTCTGATAGGTGTCAATGGTAGCCATAAATATGAATATATATTTTTATGAACATTTTGTTAATTGTTTAATGGTATTATTCCTTATGATCTGCAAGTGAAGAGCTCCATATTTCAAAATTTTCAGCAAATGTTTGAAATTGTGATGCCAAGCAAGTTATTAAAGGAAAGAACAGAGGGAGAAGGGAGAGAGGCTTGGTTCAGAAACGATTAAGTTTGACTTTGACCATAAAGTGATGTATCATACGAAGGAATTCAAAGTGAATCCTTTCTTCAACTTAACCTCGACACTTTTCACGATAAATCCGCTGTGCGAAAATTTTCAACCGTGCCGTTTGCTGACTTTTTACTTTCAAATCTCGCGCAACTTTTGAGACCAAATTTGCAATGCCCGGGTAAGCGGTTATGAAATTACGCAACATTATGTAAGTGCATGTCAGACCCAAAACTGCTCAAAAACGTGAATTCATGTACAAATCCAATGCAAATTGTGTATATTAGCCAAAATTCATAAATGTATCATTATTTCTACTTTTACTGATTAAACTTAATTAATTTTGTCTTGTTTATGAGAATTAAGTCTGCAACAATTTCCATAAAAAACAATAAAAAACAAAAAGTCAAAAAACAAAGAAATACATAACAAATTAAAAATTGCGATACCAATATTTTTTTTAAAGTACATTTGATCGGGATCCTACAAAGAGTATGTGAATAAAATATTAGCAGTTTTGAGGCAGCATGATAGTTGATTAGAGCAAATGTTTTATTACATGAATTAGTATATTTCATTCATTAAATGAAAAATCTTATCATTAAAAAAAAGAATTAACCATACAGATTGAAGGCCGAGATCTTGGATTCCGCCCCCCCCCCCCCTCGGCTGTGAGATGGGACCAAATAACCTGGCTCTTTTAGGGTTAAAAAAGAAACGTTTTCAAGTTATAATTTATAAAATATAAGTGATTAACCAAATTTGGGAGATTCCTCATGAATAAATAAATATTCCCATCTCCCTGATAATGATAACATTTTTCTACATGGATCAACAAACTTTAGATGCAACAACCAAGTTGATATGGTAAAGTGGGTAACACATTTATAGTCTTTCAAGATACTTTGGTCCTGAATGAATCTTACCAATTTCACATTGCAGTGTTACCACACTCCTATATACTTTTTGCATTGAGTTAATATCCTTTTGGCTTTGAGCCTTTGACAACACCATCCTTCTTACCTTGATGCAGGGATGCCATACTTGAGACCTACTCCAACCCTGGGTAGTGCATGGACAACCTTCTTAACTGTACTCTTGTTAGGTAGATTAAACATCACAGAAGCTGTAAGAGATACATGTAATAACAGTCATTGAGGTTATTCTAAGAATGATAATAATTGATTTTCATGCATATAATTCCACGATTTATACTTTATGGCAATATATTTCTATTGCATAATTGTATCATTGTGAGTGTTTGTCAAGCATAATGACTGTCAAGCTTGAATATTCTGAGAGCTCTGTAAGAACCCACAATAATCACCATCATCATCCTAATTATAGTTCTGCCTTTACATAACTCTTGAAAATGTCAAAACCCATTGGCCCAGATTCACTAAGGTGGTTTTAAAACCATCGATTGAACCTAAAGTTTATGCAGATATATTTACAGCGTATATTAAAAATGTCTAATTTCAGGGCACACTTTTGTCACATTGCGATAAATTAAAGCTTGTTGCCATGGTTGAGAATGCTATTTTATTCATGAGCCAGTGTTTTGAACAGTGGATTTATCAACATGGGTACTACTGACCTACGATTCTCTTGAATTCAACACAGTACTATTACTACAAACCACTGACCTTCATCTTCCCGTACAGAAGCCTACCAAGTACATGGAAGTAACAAAATTCTCAATGAATTCCTGTTGCATAGAATGGGCATGGTGAATGATGTAAAAAAAGGAAAATAATATCACACAAACCTTCAACTTGACCCTTGACAAGGACACCTTATATCTCAGGAATTTTTTTGATGTTTTCTACGATTTTGTGTTTTAATGTCACAAGTCCCTATAATTAAATGTCATTTCTATTTGGAGGAAAATAGAGTTTGACTGAGCATACCCAGAGGCAAGTTTAAGGTCTCCAGACACTTATCCTCAAGAGGCAATTCTCACTGCATCAGTTGCAGACATGACTGGGGGCCATTATTGGGGCGACATGATATATTTTATTTAAACAGAGGAGCAGAATTTCAGATTTCTGGAAGCTTGAATATTCAACAGGTCATTACTGTCATATCATTGATCTTCCCTCTGGTTGATTTTCATGATTTGATAAGGAAAATGAGGATTATTTTTTTTCTTCAAAATATATTGCAACTCAACTGACCTAAATTTACACGTATCAATACTTTGTAAAAATGGAAGGGTAAATAAATGTATTCCAATCTGCTAGTTATACTTCGTTCACAAGAGTCAAATACAAGTTCAAGATTTAGATAATCCATTCATTTCATCCATAATTGTTTCAGCATGCTTGAAGTACATTCTGTACTTCATGTTACATGTACAGTATGAATACAGGCCTTTCTACATTGCATATTGTTGCTTATCTTAAATTGAACCATGTCACATCTCATTCCATTGCATTAAAACTCTGTTATAGTAACTTTGCCTTTAAATGGTAACTATTATGGCAACAATGCACCAGCTCTGCAGCCGACCAAAATGGAGGATTTCATGAAAGTTACCACTGAATGGCAAGTAACAAATTGGGCATGCGTATCTAAATTGAGCTTTCATCCAATCCTCGATTGGATGAAAGCTCAATTCCGACTGGGTTGTTCTTGTGTTTGAAGCATCTTAAAGACAAAAATTTGAAATCATGTTTTAAAAACGATTGTCTCCTGCCAAGAAATGTGACACCTTATCTGATACCTCTTGGCGTATAGTGCAAGAATACTTACTTCTGTTAGCTAAGAAGATCTCTACTGCTGTATTCTGTAATAGGTATCTCCTTGAGAACACTGCTCTGATGTCGTTGAAATGCCATCTTCCATGTAAACCTTCTGTGTATACCATCACCTGTAATGAACAAATGAGGAGATAAATCTTAAGAATGACTGTTTTTCAGACTTGCTTGCCATATTTTCTTATCACATGAATAGAGTACCGAAGTGTGACGTCATCAGAATTCACTATTTGCATATCAGTGTTTTTGATACCATATTTTGTTAGAGCATGATGAAAAACCCCCACAACCCAAATTTGGTGGGAATTGGTTCATGGGTCCCAAAGATATGACCTCATGAATACATAATTAGCCCCATTGAAGTCAATGCATTATTGGCCTGGTTCCTAACATTTTGAACCAGGCCAATAATACACCCGACTACAATGGGGCTAATTATGTATTCATAATAATAATAATAATAATAGCGGTATATTTACCCAGGGTAGCCGCTTCAGTGCCGGAAACTGTTCTCCCATGAGGTATATCTTGGGGACCCATAGACCGATTCCCACCAAATTTGGGTTGTGGGGGTTTTTCACCATGCTCTACCAAAATATGGTATCAAAAACGCTGAAATGGTGAAAAAGTTTTTTGTGACGTCATCACTTCGGTACTCTTTATTTATAATGTACGAGGTAGATTAATACAAATATAGCAAACATACAGACACATGCATATGATAAATAGATTTTCAATGACAAAGCTAAACCATATCACTTGCAGCCGATAACTTTTTTTCAAAAACTAAAGAGCAATACTTGTAAAGGCCTTATTCATTACAATAAGCAACATCATTTCTTATCTCTTGTATGTCTAGGGTCAGATAAGTAGATGCTTATGTTACAACCTAAATGCCTACTGACCTTGTGCAGGGATCATCTGGCCAATGAGAGTCAAAAGGTTCACCTGTAGAATCCTAATTCTACCAATTCCCATAGGCAATATATACAGACAAGTCATTTTACATAGAAAATGTGTTAACATGCATTAATACAGAATATGTGTAATCTAAAGTAGATGTAAACGAACTTAAGTTAAATAATTGTTGCCCCTTCACCTACATGTGTGACAGTAGCATTACATAAAATTGGGAAAAACATAAGGAAATTAAATGAATCAGGGGGGGGGTGTATTCAGACTGGACTGCATCATGGATGTATAGTACAAGGGAGATGGCAGGGATATACCATGTTTACAGAGATGGAGGAGTGTTTAGATAGACACTTGTGATTTCAACAAACTTAGCAGGGATGCACAAACCACCTGGGGGGAAGCTATCCAAGATTGTGAGTAGTCTTTGCTACATACCCATTTATTTCCAAAGGGAATATTCTTTGGTTCTTTTGTATTAACTAAATAGGGCTTACACTTTTGCATGTCAAATATATTTACAAGGAAAATAAATTTAATTAAAAAAAAATTCAGACTGTTACTTAGTTACCTTCCATGAATCAAGCATGAAGTACAAAGGTCTTAATGTATATTTTATACATATGAACTCTTTATAATACTGGCCCATACAATATGAATTCATATAAACAAATGTTCTAGATATACTTCTAAAAACATGATTACATTTGGGTTTAATAAGTGGGATAATCTCTGAGGAGAGTCAGAAATATATCACCCTTCCCCAAATGAAATAATGTTTTACGTACAAGATATTCATTAACAGTCTGCTGGTTAAGACTAGCAGCACATTTTATGCCACTCAAGATTGACAGGGCTGAATAGGAGACCACAAACTTTATCCTGAACTTATTCCAGCTTCCAATGTTGATCAAGTTTTCTATTTCTATTTTTGTAGGGGGAGAGAGAGGAAACTGGGAGGAATAAAATAAACAAACATCTGTCACATTTGCATCTAAATGGAATCCTGCTGGAAGGATATTTTTGAAGAGGGGGTCTAAAGTTTCTTGTGCAACCTCCACTTGCAATTTATCATATGTACACAACAACTCACCGGAATAGTATAAATCTCTGGTACATGTACTTTGCAGTAGATGTGATATACTGTACCAAATTATGACTTAACATGGACTGTAACTGAAATATCAATCCAACAAATATTTGTGTTCAAATACACAATACTGTACCTGTTTCTGTGGAACAGTGCATATTTAGCTTCATCAACTAAAAAATTGTCAATGATGTATACTTACCAGTTTCCTTCTGAAAGTATTATACAATTTTCCTGCTATCATTTATTGTATCACATGCAATTGTACATTCTCTCTTTTTTCTGTTTTCTCTCATGTCATTCTTGTATATTTCTTCTTTCAAGGCAAATCTCATTTCTCTTGAAATTACTTTATCAATTACAAGTACTCTCTAGTCCTCCCCCCTCTCTCTCTTGCTTATCCTATCATAATAGCACTCTATTTTTTATCTGAAGTATTCTCTTCCACGTAAATTTGATTCCCTTCAAGTTCATGACTGAACAATATATATGCATCTTTACCTCTTTACCTTCTTCTATCTCCATACCAACCACTCTTTATTCGCACTATCTCCTTCTCTATCTCTTTATATTTATTACTTACTCCCTTATACAGAGCTGCCAAGTTGTATTTTGCATTTTCAGTATTCTTATCCCCCAAAATCAGTATTTTGACCAAAAAATCTGTATTTTTACTGTGTGAGATAAATATTTTGTATTTTTCCCCAAAAAAGTGTATTTCATAATAAAATGCTTGGCGCACTCGCCCATCACGGCGCTCAAGCTGCATGCAAGCTAAAATGTGCACTGCTCTTGCAGATGAAAAAAAAAACATTGAAACTTGTATATATCTCACCCTGGTTTTTACAAAATGATTGAAAAAAAAACAAGTTACCTGAAATTACATTGATCTAATAACCATATTTGTGTACGTTTTATGAAATAGAGACATATAGAGATGAATTTTCTCAATAAATTTCGATTTTGTAAAAAAAAAAAAAAATATCGTACTACTTGGCAGCTCTGCTCATATCCCAACATCTGTGTGAGCACATTTCATATATTATATCATTAGAACCATCATGAAAATTAAATATGCTCCTATATTCAAATGATACTAGTAAACCCTTCTGCATTTTATAGTGATGGGCTTAACTAGTTTATATCAGGAATGTCATTTGGTCACAGGGTTGTCCATTTCGCATACATTCGTAATTCCTAAGCTTCGTTATTCCGAAGGTTCGTTGTTCCGAAGGTTCGTATTTGTGAAGGTTCGTAATTCCGAAGGTTCGTTAATCCGAAAAAGAAATGAGGTTCGTAATTCCGAAGGTTCGTTAGTCCGAAAACTAAATGATTAACTAACCTTATTTCGTTTTCGGACTGACGAACCTTCGGAACAACGAACCTTATTCCGTTTTCGGATTAACGAACCTTCGGAACGAACCTTATTTCGTTTTCGGATTAACGAACTTTCGGAACATCGAACCTTATTTCGTTTTATCGAACCTTCGGAATAACGAACCATCGGAATAACGCCACAAATGTTCGGATTAACGAACATCGAGGTATAGGCAATTTGCGTGTTTCGGAATTACGAACCTTCGGAATAAAGAACCTTCGGAATTACGAATCTTCAGAATTACGAAGTGTAACCGTCCATTTTGCATATACTTCTTTCTCCAATCTAACAGGTCTGTATGTAAACAGAAATGATTGACAGTGTAATTTTCAGAGTGGAATAAACACACTTACATTACATTAAAGACTAAATGACCAAGGAACTGTGTAATGTATACCGGTTATCATCTTAACCTAAACATCATTAATGATTAAATCAGCACTGATTTTTCTTGGAAAGAGGAATGTCCTTCAAAAAAAATGTCAATCTCATGTAGATAATGGAGAACATCCAAGGATTTCTTCATACACATACATGTATCATGTTGATAGTGAACTGCTGAAATGGGTCACATTATAGCAATTTCAAGAAGTTTTCCTTGGTATTTTCACCTATAAACACTAAATATTTTCCTTCCAAGACAGGGAACTTTTACAAATCAATCCCATCACATTTGGGCCTGGAGTTATTTTAAGACTATTTTACTACAGTCTCTGTTTCCCTGCAATTTGTTTATTTATTTACATGGGAGCATACAGGGGTCACAGACAGGGTTCAGAAGTGATGCAAGCAGGGGGTATCACCCACCCCTCTCATGTATCTCCCAACTGCCCTGACATGATTCCAAACACCAGGGCGGGTTCAGACAAAGTGAAGGTTTCAGATGAAACCTACAGGTTTCAGTCACCGCTGTTATGACTTGAAAGAGAGAGGAAATGATGATCTAGAGCTTAGAATCAATGCCAATGGACTAAAGCTTGACAGAGAAGAAATGACATTAGTGGTGAATAACATTCCCACCATCTAATTGTCATTCACCTTTCGGGCATATTGGCACATAAACTTTAAAAGTTTCTCAATTAATTTAAAAGAAATATTAAACGTCACTTCGGCAACTTTTAACCCCTTTTCAATAAATTCTTCCAAAAACAATATACACAGTGTAGGCCATATATCTAAAAAAATTGTTTGTTTCCAGAGCTCTTTTTAGTTATATAAGATATTTGAAAGTAAGATGGAGTAGATTAAGGTGTGGTATGAAGGCAGCCTGTGCAACCATCCCCCATTACCCAGCCTTCTCCACATTGTCCTATTTACCTGTTTGTTTAAGCCCAATCGTGACTTTGCACGCAGCAGAGGCCCGGCGCCAGCCCCATGCCGGGAGTCTGGGGTATGGTTTCGGCTGCCGAAAAGGCCAGCCTCGCGGGGTAGGATGCCCAGCTCGGCGTGCCCCTGTAATTGAGTGGCTTTTTCCGTGTCAAATTCAATTTGGGGAGATCTAATTTTGAGAGGCACTGATAGTCAAGAGAATGCTATGCCTCACAGGCTTGTGCACTGTAGGGAGCATACCAGTAGTGGAGGCATCACGACAGACTGCGCGTCTGAAACGCACCATGGAGGCCTACTACTTGGCTACTCCATAAAATGTGGAATTCATTGCCTTCAGTTTGATCATTCGGTATATTACGTGTTGCAACCTATCGTGTCATTGAGCAATATAGGCTTACATGTACAAATTTCGATAAGTCACTGTAAGCCACTGTAAGTCACTGTCATCCAACAAATGGGACACAATATAAATCTTAATAATCTCACAGTATAATAAGTAAATAAATTATGTACTTATTAATTTTCATAACATGGAAATACCAAAATAAAAGAAATTTGAAAATTTATAGTAATAATATTGTCATCATATTTAATGATTCTGCAGCTCCACAATATAGGAATCTATGAACAAAAATGATAGCTTAGAAAGTGAAACAGTTTTAAATCAGTTGGCTAATAGTACATTAATTTTGTTAATGTTATTCTCCATTTCACATAAGATGGGATTCAATTATAATGAATGATATGACCAATCTTTAGGGTTGGCTTTGTGAAGTGAACTTTGACACTGAGATAGATACAATGCCTAATAAGATACACTAAAATTGTGCTTGGGATACCCATGCATGTTTGAAGACCAAGATAGCTCATAAAACCCACACAGACTTAAACATGTGGGACCACAATTCAGAGAAGAACCATACCCAAGACGATCAACCCTAGGATTGAATATGACAATGCTATGGAGGAATGGCATAGCAAGATATTAAGATGTTATTCAGTCTGTCATTGAACATTAGGATAACACATCTTCATAGATGTGTATATCTTGCAGGTGTATAGACCTTTCTCACCACATGGCCAATGACGGAAACCACAAGGTGTACATTTTCTAAACCATTTCTTATGATTGCAACTGACAATAGCCTTAAATCTGAGCTAAGTTTGTTGTCTGTTCAGGGGAGGGGTGGATGCAAAAATTAGCCTACAGAGACCATGATCACGATGGAGTATGACATCCCATAGAACCATAAATATAGAAGCTTATTATGACACATACTATCTAAATGCAAAAGATCTAACCTGGTCCCTAATAACACTCCTTTCAGAGTGAGATGAGGGACCAGTCCAGATGGAGTGAGGTTTCAATCTTTCAAGAGTGAATTTTTACCTTTTTTGGAGTGAGATGTGTGCATCATTTTTAAACTTTCACCCCCAAAAGGTAAAAACTTCACTCTTGAAAGATTGAAATCTCACTCCATCAGGACTGGTCCCTCATCTCACTCTGAGAGGAGTGTGGTGAGAGACCAGACTAGCACCTTTGCATTTAGAGAGTAGCCCTTTTATGACTTGCAGTAGAGTGCCCAGTGTAAACTTGAGAAACAAGCTCAGAATTATTCACAGGAAATTTTCTAAATAACAGTATTGTATCAAACAATTACCAAGAGGCACGGCCATCAAGTGAAAGAAAAGCCATATCTTTCAATACTTTTCAGCATATTTACCTGAAATAAATTAATATGGATCAAGACAAAATGAAAAAAATAACTCTTCCCCTCTAGCTATGATTTAATGAAGAATTAACAGAATTATATTAAATACACAATCTGTATAAACAAAAAATAATTTAATCTCATGTAATTAGAATTATTGTGGAATTAATCAAAATGAATATATTTTTTGTTCATAATGTACACATACATACATCATTTGGATTAGCAAATATAATCAAACAGGCTTAGAAATCATACTGCAAAATCCTTCCACTTTTATGACCCCCATTACCTATTTCATTCAGCTAACAAGAACGCAGTGAATGGTTCAACTGAATTAAGAGTATGGGTGATTGGTCAGGCACACGAACCCATTGACTCTCTACTCTAATCAAAGTATTGATACAAAAACTTAATTAAGCTTATGACAAAACCAACAAAATATCTTTTCTCCCCCAAGGTCTAAATATGAGATTGTTTTGACTAGTGAAAAATGGAACAGAACTTGAAGTATTTCACATTATTACAAAATTCAATAGCTAGCTGGCACCTGGAAATTGACTGGCCATTATAAATCAGATTTTGATGTGATTAATTTTAAACTTTTCTATTGGTTAATTTTGTAATCTGCAAAACGTTACACATGAATAGAAGAAAAGGAAAATAAAGAAAAGAAGTTGCATTTGCATTTCAACTAATTTGCACAATTCATGAAGGTATGTAAATGTGGTTAGAGGTTCACTAATAAGTATTAATTTCTATTATTGTGATTTTGCTTAAAGAATATCAACAATTTTTTTTATCCCAACCATTTTCATTTTATGCCAGACTTGTCTAAAAAGACAAAATTGGTTGATGGTGCTTATGATAGTGGCTCCCCATAAACATCTGGACAGTGATTTTATAATATAGAATAACTAAGTTAAATCAAGACTTTACATTTGCTACACAGTATTTACAGGTAAGATGGAGACATGACATAAACTGGTGACCTCACATGAACTTCTGCAGACTTTGCCCATAAGACCCACGCCGGTGAGTAGCATTATTAGTCGTTTTTAGGTCGAACGTGCCTTGGTATCATTGCCGCTAATGAGAGCAGATTTAGGACAGCAAATCGACCGACGAGCCGCTCAATGGCTGAATCGTCTGATAGCTAGCGACAGGTGGATGACTACTTAAACCCTTTAACCCTTCCCACTCACCTCATCATTTCTATTCCTTTCTCTTTGTGTCCAGGAGGTTATTTATGGTACGGTTATGACCTTTATATAAACAATAAATCGAGGTTATCATGCTTGATGCAAAAGTATACATGCCTGTTTTACACTCGTGCTGAAGTTTTCGGTATAGCATATCTACGAAAAGGCAGCTGGAAACCTCACCTCACCCCAACTCTCGATTCAATTGTATGAAAATTTCAGATTGAACTAGCACACCATTCCAGAATCATTTCTTTAATGGCCAACGCCGGGGCGGCGCCGATTTTCCAAAGCAGAAATGAAAATAGGCGAAGAGACGAAGAGTAGCAGGAAAAGTGTTTAAAAAGTGTTTAATCTATACATCGACATCGGTGATTACAACTAATTATTGAACACACTTCACAACAAAATTAAATGAAATACACACACCCATCGCAGTCATTCATAAGTTTGTAATATTTGAAACTCAAAATGATCTTTGATCTATATGGAGTAGGGAAGTGACGATCGCAGTGACATTATTTTGTGTGGCGTCCCGCGTTGATGTGTATGAGGGTGTGAGTGTAACTGTGTGAGTAACCAAGTTTTTCTCTCATACGATGGTAGATAGATAGATAAATAGATTTTATTAAAAACATCATGTCTCGCAGTGCAAACTGAAATGAACATGAATTACAGATAAAAAGAATTACAAGACAATAAACAATATACAGTATTAACATAAGAATTTTAATTTAAAAAATACGAGTTTGGGGGCTTTCTTCAATAGGTTAAATAACTCAAATAATGGTAAAAAAACAGTCACAACTTGTGCAAATATGCTGTAGCGAATGACCATGCAGTACACACCCAAACTACATCCAGTTTTCACAAAGATCAGGGATGTGTAACAACTGCGCAGGCGCAATGGTGGTGTTCTAAAGCAGGGGTAGATATGAAAACATTCTGCCTTATATACATTGCTAAACGGGAATATGACACCATCCCTACGTTCAAATTTCACTGGAGTGTGTATATCCTTTTTCTAAAGCATGCAATACACAATCCATTTCACAATTCAAGTAGAAGCGCACCGCCGAAAAATCGTTTACTACGACTGATAAACAAAATGACGACTGTCACTTTTTAGCACTCCATAAAACAGGAAGAAAGGATCGTGGTATCATAATTTCTTAGCTCGTCATGTTGCCGATGACTGCTATTTGATATCCCACTCGTGGGTGAAGTGGCTTAAAAGCGCGAGAAGTAGACGTATCTGACAGGTTATAAACTCTTAACAATTATCACTTCCACTTATGTTGTGGGCCAGAAAATGCACTTGATTTATTTACGTCTCGAGCCACTGAATTTGGATATCTTGGACGCAACGGGGCAAGAAGAGAAAGAGTGGAGGATGGAAAGAACGGCCATAGAAAGAGTTGGTTGGGGTGGGTGGGGTTTATATATATATTCAATGATCGCATTAAGATGAAATAAAGTTACGCTGTCAATTCAAAGAGGCATATTAACCATGTTAACCAATCAATATTATAGATTCTTCAGCTTTCCTACCATTTCTTATCTTACAAAATTTTGCATGTTAATCTTTTTATCAAGTTTTGGCTACTTACATTTATCAAGATACTGCTCAGGAAATACAGAATATTTTAGATCAACGGAAATAGTATCATAGTTGAATTCACATGGAGCCAAAACCTAGGATCCTATGTGTCCGAAAAGCAATTAAATTTAAAGCATTACAGTATACAAGAAAAGGTTTTGAAGAAAAAAAAGATCACGAGAAGGAGTTTAAGTAAAGCGAAAATGAAGTAAAACCAATTTTCGTTGCAAAATTCGCCTGCTTCCTGGTCGAAAGTGCCCCTGTGTGGCGCACCATTTTGGAGAGGAAATGATTTGTTTATGCAAAACAGACTGTCATCTAATTTCGGAGTGTCAAGAGGGCGAACAAGCTAATATATCGCCCGATACTGACGGGGTGGTGATTTATGGTGCCCGTTAAGCTCAGAGGGGGGATTTACACATGAAAAATTGATTATCAATTGCTCTGTAAGGGATTTCTGCTAAATGTAGGGATGTCTGCCACTGACTGAAGAGCTGGCCTATACGAGTAAAGTATTCAAAATGGCAAATTACTCAAGCATCCAACCATACCTATCTACATCCGCCCCGAACATGAAAAGTTTTCTTTTTTTGGTGGTTTTAGATAATTTTACAGTAATCAACAACAAACAAATATATTTTTTAATAATCCCTGTCCTCGTTAAATAATGCATCTAAAAACAATATTGTTTAGTTTTAAAATATTACCTTAGACGAATCGTTCACCTCTTCCAAGTAAAAACAATGATACATAGACAAGAAACTGCGTTTTTTTTCTTCAGTGCAATATTAAAAGTTTCATTATAAACTAATTTTTCTTTATGCCTTGGGCAGCACAAAAGATAAATAAAAAATAAATACTTTAAATTTGCTCACTCGTGGCTGATAAAAGATGTCAAATAAAATGTAGTCCCGCCAAATTTTGGTATGTGAATAGCCCCTCGCTCGTGGCGTGTGCGCGCTAGCTCGCATGGGCGATTTGCATAAACATGCATGGCATCGTGGGTTGCCACCATGCAGAAAGTATACCATCTTCCGGATGAAGCAATCACAGAGTGACTGAGGCGGAGCAAAGATCATCAAACAACGTCCAGGGCCTTACTC
Organism: Lytechinus pictus; assembly: GCF_037042905.1. NCBI lineage: Eukaryota > Metazoa > Echinodermata > Echinoidea > Temnopleuroida > Toxopneustidae > Lytechinus > Lytechinus pictus. Next base: position 33,730,735 of record NC_087249.1, read on the forward strand.
GTCTTCTAACATCCCCCTCTGTTATCATCTTGTCAATAAAAAAAGAGAAAATCTTTTAAACAAAACGAAGAGTTGACACTAAGATTAATTGACAAAGGTTGGAGCTTGCCATGGTGTTGATATTGATGTCACTTCAACAATATTTAATAGCATACAATACTGAAAAGAATACTGTGTACGGCTGTACGCATGTACAATGATCCTGACACCATTTTACAGAAGCATCGAAACGGCTAAAAAATCCTTCCCTGCAAACTGATAGTTTTGAATATCAAGCAAGTTTAATTGACTATTGCATATGCTTTGCCATCCTTTCGAAGAAGTTATAGGATTAAAATGTCAGCTTCTTTGGTTTTTTTTAAAGAAGGCTGAATAGAAAAAAAACTTAGTAAATAAGAATACTTAAGAAGTATTTCCTTTGGGCTGAATAATCGTTTTAATACAATCAGGCATGTGTATACGTGTTTTACAGATTTGGAACGCCCAATATCCAGTAATTCCGCAACATCAACAACCGCATCATTCTCTATAGAATACACGATGAGATTGAATAAAATGCCCTTTCAATGGTGAACTTACAAAACTGTCGTTGATTTCTCTCCCTTTTCTTTTCTCTTTTTAAAATGGAATTCTCGGAGGAGGCTGATCGGTAGCAACGTTAAGTGTTTTTTTTTCATGGGATTACAACATGAAAGTGATCCCTCCAATTTGTTTAGGTTCCATTTTGGTTGTAAATGTCTGTATATACGATCTTGTTATCTGATATTCTGAGAGAACAGTCCAAATTATTATATGTTTGAACGTTGTCGAGGATGTACCGCCGCCTGCCAAACTGAGCAGCTAGGGTTTTAGTCCTCCACTTTTTTCAAATGATTTGTCTTACACATCGAGCTTAAAATCATTCATCTGTATAATTTATATCAAGCTCAATAACTCTTCTTTTTAATCTTCAAATTTACACAGCACTGAAAGTATTTCATTCTTTAAAAATTCGCCTGTAATTTCTCATTCTAGTGCTCAATGTGAATACGGCTTGCAAGATAGCCCTCGACAAAAATATGAAATACATGGGAATAGGAACGTGTATGTAGATGATATTAAAGAAAGCAATTCAATTGCATGTTGATACTCAAATGTTAAAATTAAGGGAAATTGAAGAGGAAATATATTGGAATACAGGAAACAGTTGGTTGGCAGTGTAATGAAATGCGTCTAATTTGGTTGTGAAGCTTCGCCAGCATTACGATTTTCCCTCTTTTTTGACAGAATCATTGGGTTGCCAAATTTGGATTTATAAAAGCGATACCAAGCGTAGCACAGTCCTGCCGATTATTAAGAATTTTGAATTACGCACTACATTAAACAAACACAATAGTTTAACATAATTCTGGCGTGGGGGTGACATTGATGGTTCGCTGTATAGATTTCTTGACTTATGTTACAAAATCATGAAAAAAATTGAACTAAATTGGAGATTCAGAGAAGATATGTTCCAAAAGCCACGATAGTTGAAGATTAAGGAAGCGGTTCAGTTTACGGATAAAACACACTTATTTACACCACTTTTTTTAACAAACTAAAAAATAGTTATTAATTCATGTCATTCGCTAATTGATGTTGTATGTGTAACTCGTATCCAGTTTCGATTATAAATTGATAAAGCCAAATAACCTTTCCAATCAGAAAATTGATTTTCTTTTTTTATTCAAAATGTTAATTCATTTCACGGCATTTCGTTCGCGTCAGCATGGTCAGACAACATAATTATATGGAATTAGGAGTCCGTACATTTGTCATGCTTTGGGAATCCACTCGAGAAGAGAAACATTGTCATGACAAAGACAACATGTCTGGCACCGGACTACCATTTAAGCCTGATTCAATTTTGCGCGGGAAAGAGGGTCGAAAGCGGAAATCATGGTGGAAATGAAAGATAGAGCGAAGTGACGACAAAAATGGGTCAAAATGCGCGGTAATGTTCCAATTGTTCACACCTTAATCTCCTTTTGAAATATGAATTACAAATCACTACCGCTAGTTTTCTTGAATTGCAATGGAATAAACGCGGATATGAGACTAATCATTCGGCTAATGGAGTAATAGTCCAACGGCAGGTGTGCACCCGGTTGAGGTGAAAAAATTGGCAGAAAGAGGGAACATGTCGGTGAGTTTGAGATTTAAACAGTTTAAGAATAATAAATGATAATTTGACATCATGGAAATAAATGTATCATTTCGAATGCGTGTACATGTGCACTCCTCTTTGTCTGTAATACGCGCTTAATTGTGCTATCAACGCTGGCGAATGCAAATTCGTTGAAATTTTTAATTTCCGCGACTGAAAGTGAGTAAGTTGGTTTCTATCTCTGGGATTGGACTCACACGATGACAGCAGTTATTTTGAATTTTTTGCATACTTGTACATTTCTCGCTTGGCTGCAATACCCGATATTTACATTTGTCTAAAACAATATTGCTTTCTATATTTATGATGAGATACTCCAAATATCACTTTCGATCTTCAACAATATATCTGATTTTGAATGTATATTACCAAATTATAACTTGCATAATTTATTTCCCTAGATATTATTAACCTGAAAGATGAATAAGCTAAATTTATGAAAATAGCAACGGTTATGGGTTAGCAATAGTCAAAGCAACCATATTTCACTCACTTTTTCAATACTGTTGCTACGATATTATAGACCAGATCTAGAACAGATGGTCGCTAGGATTTCAATTAACCATTTAACGTTTCAGTAAAACGATTGATCACCAATGATCAAAAGACTTCAATAAAAATAAGAGAATTTCAAAGCCAGTGTTACAGATATCTTATCACTGCATCTCCGTCAATAGCCTCTAGTCAGAGCCAATCGTTTCGCTAGGCGAATGGTGCGTGGTATTTTGTCGTTCGAGTCACGTGACGGTCTCGATAACGACCTTGACCACCGATGAGTAAATATGAACTTCGAACAGAGTTCATGACCAAAATAGAACACATGCTGTCAATACGTTGGAAAAGTCCATGCTGGTTTTGAGATCAGCATCGTGAACTCAGAGTAAGGGTTTTAAAAACAGTAGGTATTTACTGTATACACGGCGCCACGGATAGACAAGAAAGTCGATTATGACGCCACCATACTATCTTTCGTCATAAATAGGCGCCACGCGACAGAGAAAGTGTGTGTGCGTGTGTGTATTGAAAAAAGTGCGTGTGTGTCAGAGAAAGAGGGGGGAGGGAAAAAGACATAGACATAAATCATACTGTTTTTAATCTCTGTCATATTCAATACATGTAGATTAAATGACACAGAAATGAGAAGAGACTGTGAGAGATGGCTAAATTGGTATTGCTTTTGCACTCTTCAAAAGGTGGGGTAAAACTAAATACAATATTTACGAAAGGGGGATATTTATCTTTGGTAAAATGTTAGGCAAGGAAAGTATATTTGAGATTCTTGAGTAAAATTGACACATCGTTGAATAAATTTTACAGCTAACCTAACGAGGTATTTGGCGATATTTTGTTGAATCTTATACTACCTTGCTGTCATAAGCACTGTGTTCCCGTACCTTATTATTTTAAAGAACAGAATTATGCACAGAGGAGCAAGAAGTGTCTATTCTTATAAGAGGAAGAGCGTAAAAATAACGTTACAATTTTCTTAGAACAAGAATAAAATCCCTTGCCCTGCGGTATAGTATTCCATTAGTGTCAATTCAATTGAAGTATCTACCCGATCACTGATTGAATAACGGAAGGAACACAGCGAAGACAAATTATGAGGAAGAAGAAACAAAGATCATAACTGCATAAATAAGAGACTGGGTTAAAATGTATCAATGCCTACTAAATCTAAAGTGACGCAAAAATAAAGATCTACATAGGACTTGCGTATGCGTTGACATTGATTTTGTGTTGGTTGCTATCATCTCCTAGTTCAATCAAGACCTGAATATCTAGAGTTCATTACTTTAGTATTGCATAAGCATTATCATTTTGTAAGGTTTACTGTGCTATTGTTTTGGGGACCCAATTTGAAATAACAAAACATGGATGCTAGAAGGAATGTATACGAGTGACAGGTGAGTTGACTAGGTAGGTGGGAATGGCCATGATGGTGAGAGAGTGAAAGAGAGAGAAAGACAAACAGGATGGGAGTGAGAAGGAGCGAGATGGCATAAGATATTGGTGCAGAAAGTGAAGGAGAGAAAGAAGAAGAGGCAAGACCCATTTCTTTTCTTTGTAATATTCCCCTTGATATTTATTGTAAGCACTTGGATAGTAGAATTTACTGTCGGTTATGTTGTGTAGATTGCTTAGAGTTAGAGCATGTTCGGCGGAAAAAATGCTATATAAATGCTTAATGTATGTATGTATAAGAGGGTAAGAAACGAAAGGTGAATTTTAAGAGCGAAGATGGATGGGGTGTTTTTATTTTCGTTGTGGATGTGTGAGTGTATGAATAGGGTATGTGTGTGTTTGTGGGTGTGAGACAGAAATGTGTATTGTTTGTGCGCGCGCGTGTGTCTGTGTATTAGACATGTTTGCTTTATGTGTTTAAATGGAGGAGTGTGTGTTGGTGTGGATATGAAACAGAAAAGTGTTGTTGTGGTGTGGGGTGTATGTCTGTGTGTGTCGAGGAGTAATTTAGTTCAAACATTACGCACTGACAGTTGTATTGTCAGTCCTCGGATGTGTATCTTGCGAACACGAATGGAACGTTGACGAATACATGGAATATTTCACACAGCGTGTGCGTTCCGAACATAGATATACACATATCATGCATTTGTTTACATCCATGATCTGCAGCACTGCGATCACTTCCATAATGAAATACTTATATGACACCACGATAACTCATTTAACATGCAGACACCTTAGGAAAAAATTACAATGATGTGTGTGCGTGTATGTGTGTTTTATTGTTTAAATTGACATCATTTGGTAGATCATCAACTAGAACGGTATTATTTTTCTTTAAACAGTACAATGATGTTTGGTATATTCATTTATCGCTCCTTCTCTCATCTCTCTTCAAGCAGGGTTGATTCTCTCATCTCAATGACACGTACTACAGGCGTGTCATCCACGGTACGGCAGCCGGTGAGTTGATCCTTGTCCATTACAGTGGGACAGGTGGTGTCGAGCACCCTGTCATCCCCGCCATCGTGCCCAAACCAGGTCGAAATTGAATTATCATCAAGGTGGTGACAATGGTGTTCTCGATATCCATACCGCCAAAAGGAGGAGCCGCGTGAGAGATCTCACCGATATCAGTGTACGAAAATAAAAATGTGCCCTATGCTAACTATTTATATAGCTGAGAATGAAGGTATATATAAGTATTTGTAGCAAATCTCCACGTCATAACGGGACAGGTATCTCTCTGGTGAAAAAATGGCCTCCAGAGTTTTTTAATGCGACGTAAAAGAAGTCCTTAATATAATGAAAACCCAATTAACCCGAAAGCGCGAATACAAATTTCATGCCATGGGTATATGTGGGTGTGGGTGTGTGCGCGCGTTTGGATAGGTGCGTGTTGAGGTTCGTGGAAACCTGTAGACCATAGACACGATGGAGGTAAAAATGGTGAGAACATGACCATACGCAAGAGTTTTCACGCGGGAGGGGAGGGGGTAGGTAAAATGTTCAGGATTCTTCAAAGGCACCCCCTAATTGCCAAATACCATGATGACCATACCTAAGAATATGTCATCGAAGTATCTTAAAACTATCGAAGGTGAATACAAAACATGCATGGATTGTCTAATTAGGGGCTTCGAAGATCAGGCTAAAATTGTATATGATTGACTTTTTCACAATGTTCCGATCCTATAACTTTGTAATAGAGAGGACCACCCCCAAACCATGGATCTTCGGTAGCCGACACCCTTCTTCAGTTCATCGCATGATTAGACAGGTTCAATGTCTGGCAGTACCTCAGAGCATACTGATTGGTTGGAGTCACATCTTTATTCGACCAAATCAAATTCTACTAACTGAACCGGAAACCGAATTATTGCCGTCTATTCGGGGATTACTTCGACCAATTCGAGTCACTTTTAATGCTATGATTTGGCCGTGACGAGTGATGGATGCGTGCACACTGGAAGTGATACCTAAGCACTCGACGCACACACCTGATCCGCGAGGCGTTATTTAGCATCTATGAACTACAATGTATCTTTCAATAATGAAGCATGTAGTCTGGATGATGAGGATAGATGATATATCGCGTTTATTTCGGAAATATCACGGATCGGTTCAAATGACTGGACACGCTTTATTTAGATTTGATGACAGATACGAGCGAAGAGATATAATCTCACGATTCACATCGCCAATTGGGTGTGGTCACCCTGAATATCACGCCCGTCTTGAAACGGAATAAAAGTTATGGACTCAGATCTTTGGTCATCATCCCCCTCATTGCAGAATGAAAATCGAGTGGTTTTGATGAACGTTTAGAAAAAGCGAAATGTTAATTTTTCATACGGTTCACTGCCAACAATCAATTGCGGACCCCCAGTCTTAACACTTTTTGCCGTTGTAACTTGTTTATAATTTGTTGATTGTTATAAGTAATATCAATTGCATATAAATTCATTACCATCATAATCAAATATATTTTTAATACTTGCAATGTCTTTTCATTAATAATGAATGAAAACAAACACACATTCTCACTTCCGAATTCAAATCTGTCCCCTAAAAAGAGACCGAAACTATCAAACTTGGTGATATTCACACATTTCCCTTGGATGAAACTCTCTCAGACAAATGTTTCTCAGACAGAAACAATTACAGCTCATTCTAAAGCACTCACACGTTCAGACAAATTGCATTTGAGGCTCTTCTACACCTAACGAGCTGCTAATTCCAATCACATTGGACTCGACCTGAGTCATCATTTGGTCATGAAACATCCAATTCGCTCAGATCATTGCACTTTATATTAAACGATGGAGATGGGAGGGTGTTGTTTATACAGTTTCTGTTTTTTTCCTAGTCCTAAAACGAAATACATGAATATATCATAATTTACTTTTCAAACTTCCAACAAAATTTAATGAGTGACATTCCGAAAAAATAGTGATTGTCACTGACTACAGAATTATTAGCTAGAGAAATATGACAACATTTGCATCTGCTCTGTCATGCTCCCAAGAAAAGTGAAGAGCATAATAACGATACCACCAGAAGGTCGTGATGACGTGAAATCAGATCACGACCCCAAAAAATACTGTTGAACATTTCGCTGATTTCAGTATACTACTATATTACACCAACTAAAGGAAGTTTGAAATCACATCTATCGTATCATGGACATGAATAAATATCCTTGGCACGCACGGATGCGTGATGCTTATAGGACGTTTCTGCACGGATACAATGTGCGATATAAGCTAAGGGCGTTTTGCGCCACTGTGACGATTTTATTTCTATTTGGTCTAATAGTAAAAGCCTTCTATGTTCCGTCAACACTCTTTACTTCTCTACGTCTCAAATGTTTCCAAGTGCCGTCCTCAATCTAACAGACGCCGGTGTTTAGATGAGTGCGTCGTCGTTTTTCATTAGCGTTCGATTTATGAGTACACGTGTTTATATTTTCATTACAACATCATCCGAGGAAAGACGAATCCTTTCCTTCACTACACTTTCACGGTCTTGTACAATGATACGAGATTATTTCCCTGAACTGGTGAAAGCCATTTTCATGATGTCTGGGTCCCGTCTAACAAGGAGTTACGATTGATCCAATCAATCGTAACTCTATGGAAATCCATCGGTGTCATAATTTTTATACAGGAAATTTGCAAAATGTCATCTGTAAACAAAGGAGAACACGCTAAATTGTCAAGAAATCAATGAATTTATGGATATACATTCATATCTAGAATTTTTTTTGAACAAATATGTAATTTATATGTAGACTTTGCTGGCTTTCCATAGTTGCGATTGATCGAATCGATCGCAACTCTTTCTAATACGGGGCCCTGGTCTCATGGCGACAATATACAAGGCCTATATCTCTACAAGAAAATATTTCAAGGATTTTGAAAATTAAATACCAGTATATCAAAAAATATGTAGGCCAACATCCTTTTCTCCATTTTAAGCAAGCAAGCAGGCGAGCAACATAAAACTATTCGCTTGATTTATCACTTGGACATGTTGGAACTTCCATAGTCCTGATTCATAAACGCTCAGATTAGGACCTTTTCTTTAGATTTATACATACCAGGGTGAATCCGATATCTATCCCCAATAAAAATAATTTCAAATAATCACTGAGGTAAAAAGTAGAAATATTATTGAATTCAAATAACGTTATTCGTATTTACATAAATATTACTGTAATTGGTAAAAAATTTGGTATAAAATATGACATACATCATGATTGATCTTTTCGATACAAACTAACCAATTCATTTTGTAAATTTTTTGGGTCGGGTGGATACATTTTATTTTACCAATTATTTATCGTAAAAGTTTAGAGACAAACACCGGATTGGATCCTGTGAACGGTGATTTAAGCAGTTGCGCATGCTCACAGCCAATAAATTTGTTAAGTTTTCTCGCGTTGAAAACCTAAGTGGGAATCGGAGCTTGATATTTAGAACGTAGGTAAGCACTCTGAATCCACTTCTCGATTGAGTTGTTTGTTTTCGGCTATAAATGGCGCGTCCAACCACGATCATAATAAACCATCTTGCACGTCCTATATAGCCTCCACGAAATTGTGATATACTACCGGAGAATGTATACAAGCATACAAAATAGGGCGTAGGATCGACAGAGTAAGCGAATAAGGACATAAAGAAGAGCTCCTTCTCAAACGCTTTCCTGATAAATACAAGAAGAGGAACTAACCTAAAATTAGAAGTAAAAAATCAATTTGAGAAGACAAAACAAAAATTAATAATTACTACTTTAACAATGTGATTCTTTTTAACGCGAATTGAGAAAGGCAAGTAATTTTAAGAATGAAAAGCAAATCCTAAACGTGGCGTGAGAATTTGTCTATCTTCAACTTTCAAATACATACGACACTTAAAAAAGAAAATACCTAACGAAATACGCTGCTTTTCAGACTAAGGTCAGAAACCTTTTCATTTCCCCTTTCTCTTCCCTTTTTATTTATCAAATAACTGTTCACTTTGATTTTGATGTAATATCTATAGCAAGATGTCATTGACATTGGTCAAAGGGTTGAGCTATCACATCTCAATTCTGGTGGAAAGATATACAAGTAAGCTTTGTTGTTGTGCCCACACGTAAACTTTAAATCACCCTACGATCCCCTATGACACATTTATCAATATAATTTCCAGCCCAAATGATTCAATAAATCATATTTTATCTGCGCTCAGAGATTGCTGTACCGCGCTGCCCGCCATTTTTCTATTAGTGAGACCTGTTCACATTCATCGTTGAAAGTTCTGGGGATGCAGACCAGCACCAGTCAATGACCCAACATCTCATTACGCTGGATGTAAGTAGTCGTAGCACTCTCCAACTCCGAAATCCAGGTATGTGCATCAATATTGGCAAGGGTAAAAGTAAGACATTGCAATTTTTTTTTAAACCGCAACTTACAATTTGTAAATTCTGTCGGCTTTGATAATAATTGAAGAGCGCCACCCAGTGATGAGCTAATTACAGCCCGTATTTTACTCCCGTTTCTCATTCGTCACATTCAATTTCAGTCATCAGACATCACATTTTCGGTATAACCCAATGAAATATCAAAGTTCTTTTTTCTTATCACCATCACATTAATATTTTCATGATAATGCGAAGGAATATAATTCATGTTCCTTTATGATTTCATTTCGTCATTTCACACATCCAATCGTATTTCTTTGTCCTGTTTTTTAAAATCTGGTTTACTTAATATCATCAGATTAAAAAAAAACTTTATTACTCATTTACGGTGCACTGTTAACTATAGTAATTCTCTCTTCTCGATTCCTACATTTTCCAATGTTCCCTATTGTCCACATGACCCAACTATGACCCGGTCATTGCAATAGAGGTAATAATTCCCCGACAATAAATCAATTAGGATTTCAATTTCAAAGCTCACTCTGTCTACTGCGTCGCTCATGTCCAATATTACGTCCAGCCCTCGCAAAGGAGAAGCCCTTTCCGAATGCTACTTGTTTCATTTACTTGCCAATAATGAATCACTATGTGGCATGGTCAGGCTAAGGAAAAGAGAACTATGGATTGCGATTTATCATACTTCAGCAGATAAGCCAAAACTTCCTCTCCGCCACAGTGTCCATCAGATGCTGTTGTCCTCCCTCAGGCAATATCCTCATCCTTCGGTCAGACTTTGAGGAGGCGGGGTTGGTCAAGTAGTGGTATAGGCCCTTAAAAGCATTATCAAGTTTCAGTATATATGATAATCCATGGAGGTAGAAAGAAATTACCGTTAATTTTCAGTTCTAATTTATTTTCAGATCAAAATGATGCAAAATGATATATAACTTTAATAGGTAAAACTAAAAATGTAAATACTTGAATTATGTTTGTTTCATTGTTTCAATTCATTATTATAATAATAAATCTTATTTTGGGGTTGGGGTAGTAAACCACCCTTCACACATGAATATGACAGAAATTTCGCAATATTCTTATCTCATCAACTGTGACATTAAAATGGGGGAGACCGTTCCTGTACCCCTTCGCATCGAACAGGTTGGTTGTTGATGCTGGTACCCTTCATGAAGTGTGGCATACGATTGCCCGAGGGTAGTCATCTCGACTTAACACTCGTCAATTGTTATCATTCACAGCCATCACCATCCCATCGCGTAAAACTGACCTTTGTAAGGACACTGGTCAAGATACTGGTCAGCACTAGGAGAGGAACAACAAAAACAGAGAATACCCCTTCCTCCCCATCCCTCTCCCGCCCTTTAAACCTGTAACAGTCGGCCCCATAAGTTTAAATGTTTTCATATATTTGTGTTTGCTTTTTGCAGTTTTTCCTTACAAGACAAGCGAGTTCTTAGTTGCATAGTTATGATTACATCATTGGTACCATATCTTTTGATTTTTCATCGGTTTATCACCTTCCCGAGAATGTTTTAATACGACCTGAATGACCTGAAATAAAATAAAAAATACATACGAAAGCGTTAAACATATCAACAATTAAGTTTGTACGTATAGTCAATAATAATCCGTATTACTCTTCACCAAGATACAATCATTCTAGTCGATGTGAAATTGATTACGACGCGACTGTTGCGTAATCAATCCTAGACATCCAGGCCCTATGCATTTTTTTTAATATTCCATAAAATCAAATATAACAACAAAAGTCTCTGTTCTCACATGCACTTTATATTACGAAAAGCTCTACGGGTGTCTGGTATAACATAACATCTTTTTCGATTGCATTGTGCTTGTTATATCTACTCCAGTGCGCTAAAAGCCCCCTTAACAATGTGCCCTAATTACAATCATTGATGTGATGGTCATCGAAACATGGTCCTTGTCTTGTTGCCGAGTGGGTCCTCCGATATGCTCATCGTTAATGAGAATGATGAATGTCCAGTGGATGCAAGATATTAATCAAACAGTATGTTCATGTCTTTGATGTTCCCGCGGTTTCGTCATGGAAAGAAGCGCCTGATGCATTTTCTTGTAGTTTTTCCCCCTTTATTACAGTGTGTAAATGAGGAGTGGTTATTATCGCAAAAGACAATTATTATGATAGAAACGCCACCTTCACATTAGAAGATTGCCTTCAGGCATGTCCTTCTTGAATGGTACCAAACTGGCATGACTTGTTACAAAAGAGATTCCTTAATAAACACTTGTGTACTAAACTCACATTGGTTAACACAAGCACAAAGAAGTAATTATGTACACAAGAATCCATAAGTGGATTACATCACTATTTTATGAAATATGAAATGTCTTGCCATAATTATATTACGAAATTTGTCCAGAATAAAGGCAAAATATCGCATTCGAAACAAATACAATATTTTCCACCACCATCAATATTAAAATACTGTGTATGAAGTTTCTCCTTGTAAGTTAAAAAACTTCATTTTCTTATAAAGGCTAATTATCACAGCTGTCTTTTTAACTTTTTAATGTACTATGTTTATCATATTATGTTTTTAGATTTCTATTATGATTTATTTGCAGTAAACTTTCCCTCCCATTTTCGTTTTTCTTTAACCCCGAAACACCACCTGCTATAATTCAGACAATATTCCTTCCATATTTTACCTCTCACTTGGAAAGGCCAGTGCAATTGTAGCAGATGGGTCCTTTAATCGGTATACTTTGAATCCCAAATCTTTCGAATAAAATCCCATGTCGACGTCGTGGGCTCCCTTCACACAAGGACAGGGTGAGGGCCTATTCAATGACATGAAGAAGAAGACTAATGATATCAAGGATTTTTGGATAATAGAAGGAAAGACCGATCAGTAGTTTGATAATTACGAATGATAACAATTTCTGAAGAGATGAGGGTCCAAAGGAATCCAGTATAATAAAGTTAAAACATAATGACTGAACTGACGTAGAGGGATGAGAATCGCCAATTGGCCCCCTTTCATTACATCTCAAGACGTTGAAATATAAATTACTGCTTACAATGTACACTATTCATAAAAAAAATGATCGGTAAAGACTGGCGGCTGCTGTGCAAACTGTGAAACTATTACTAATGGTTTCAAACAAGACAAGTTTGAAATGTTAATGTTTTTTATCATCTCATTTATTGACAATTTGTATATATTTATTTATGTATTCTTTATTCCATTATTATTCTTTTTTTTCGGGGGGGGGGTGAGGGGTATCCGGAAAATATCATTTATCTTAATTTACATTTAAGAATTTTCAGAGCCCTTCTAAACCAAAGGGCTTAATTGTACTATCTCAACCATGGAAACTCCTTTTTGAATTACAAAATACGAAAATATGTAGACCTGGATGTGGTCCAGGACCCCGACCAGGACTAGGATATATCAGCTATGCGTTTGAACCATGGATGACCGCTTTCTGACTGGCGTGCTCTGATTGACAGGGGTCCAGGGCACTATTTTAAAGATAGGTCCATCTTTAGTAGACAGATAGGATTCCCAAGCTACTCAGCCAGCCGGGCGCCGAGGCATGAATGAAGATTACTTCCACGTCAAGAAACCCGTATGTGTGTTGTGACGGGATTGAAGGGTGGATTGCAGAGCAAGGGGTAGGGATCACCGTCAGGGATATAAAGGACTATTCCCCTCCACCGAGGGCGATATGAATTACATGTACACATGAAATACCTACCATCTCATGACAAGGGTGGGACCCCCCAGCCAAAATGACTAACTACAAATTCTAAAACAATCATGGTTGCAGTACCAAAAAACGTCTTGGTTATAGAAAGCATTGACTTAAGAAACTTTGTTTGTGTGTATGGTAACATTCTGGCGGACTACGGACGCTTTTAAAGTTAACCAGGGTTAACAAAGTGGTTAAAAAGTGGATATGTAAATTGTTTTAAAATGACAGACATCCAGTGTGTGCTGGTTGTTTCTCCTATTTTATTTGCAATATGAATTACAACTGTATATGCATTTTAACTGTTAGTCTAAGAAGTTTCAGTCACTTAGAATCTGTTTCACTATACATTTTACCCATGCAAGATAAATAACAGAAGAGGAAAGTAAAACTCCCGTAAGAATACCTCGATATAAGAAAAAGATGATGACATTACGAAGGCCAGGTCGACAGCTTAAATCAACACGTATACAAAACGCTATCAACAGTACGACAAAAGTCACAAAAGCTGCATCGCTTTCGCTGTCAAATGGCGCTAATGATTGCCATTGTTGGCACGGCACTGTCTGCTTATCTTTCAAAGCCATACTACTCAATAAACTATTCATCATTAGGCCTACATCTCCACCCTAAACGAGGGTATTGGGTCTTCGAAATAAAAAAGGTTTCTCTATCTAAATGTCTGGTTTTGGGGATGGCATTTATTATGCTCCTTTCAGACGGCATTACGTCCATTTACATGACAGTTTTATAATCAATTATTTGATCGGTTTAAATCTTTTCTCTCCTCTATGGTGTCTGGAGGATAAAGCTGCACGTTAGGTTTCATGATAATCTTGGTGGAAACGTAAATGTTTTATCATTTTAAATAAGTCAGTGTACTTTGATGGAAAAGGTTCTGATTAAAAGTAACGAAATAAAATGTAGGAACTATTCTAATTATGAATGGAAATTTGCACCAAGGACGAGTTAAATGTAACGTGGTTCTCTATTTTTGCCTCCGACGAAGATTCTGCTAGGATCGAAAGCTTAGGCCCCCTTTTTGACTTTCTATTTTTTTTTAATAGTTATTATCCCTAAGAAAAACACATTTTGAGTTTTAATTGCATGTCTGAAACTATCTAAGAAATGACGGATGGGTGGATGACTGTTTCGAAATTGGGACGATTATGGATAAATGGGCCATACATCTAATGAAAAATTGAGAATAATTTAAAACATTTAGAAATGATATTATGCAATAAGTAAATTACGGATGCCTATAGATACCTTTTTATTCTTATTTCTGGATTATTATTATCACATTTATTTACAAAACTGTATTCTAATGTCATTTTCAAAATTGTACGGGACGCCATATATATATATATATATATATATATATATATATATATATATATATATATATATATATGTATATATATATATTCATTTCATTCTATTTCATCCACTTCGATATTGCTTAACTTCAAACAAGAAATCATTATGTTCTTGAATCGTACTTTCATAGTCGGAAATTTAGCATTATTTCATCATGGAACCTGGAAATGCTTTATAGAAGCCTTATCCGTCTAGATTTCAGACACAGCATGTTGTTAGTTTTCCGTGCTAATGATCTAACTAAATTCAGATTAAAAATCCTGCGAATTATAGAGGCTGAAGGCGTACAACGGGTTCACAAGCGATTGTCGCGCTGGGGTAACGATTATAACATGAACATAACATGTTATAAACTCCGCTAATGACACTGTCAATGTGGACTCGATGTCTGAAATCGATCCGGGGCTCAGCGGTATAGTGGTGCCATGAACAACCGGACAAAAGACAGAGCCACAGTTAACCCAGCAGGTCACTACCTTGCCGAAAATCGTCCGGTGGTAAATGTAAGGGAAAATAATGGGAATGTATATTCATCAAAAGATGTATTATAGAGAGAGTGTGTGAAAGATAAGATATGGATTTAAGGAACATGAATGCATAGCCGATCTACAAATTCATCTCCAATGAAAGGTCTATCCACCAAGCCAACGATATGAATTTTAATTTTTTTTATCAATTCTATTTGTATTTCAAATAATGAAAACATTAAAAAAATAGCATGAATATGATGCGATCGGCTCTCCATTTTGCATACTGACCACGATGTGAGAATGAGCAAAACCTCATAAAAAGTTGATTTCGATTTAATTTTCAAGACTATATATTTTGTCAGATTTTTCACCTTTTTTAGTCAAACTCAACTTGTCACGATTGTTGCTTGGATGATTAACCCAATCATCTCGGTTGTGCGTGCCACGTTGAGGAGATACCTGAAGGAAGTTGTTATTGAACACTTAAAAACAATTCATATTTCAATTTCAATCACCAGTCTAAACATCCGGTCACTTATTTACATAACCATGGACTTTTCAAGTAAGGCTGTGAAACAAAACGGCTGGACAAGAGCGAAGGACGAACAACAGAGGTTTGAGAGCCACAGAAAAGGGCAATACATATCGAGGTCAAGAATCAAACAACTTGAAGTTGGGTGTATATGTGTGTTATTTATATTGCAGAAACAAAAAAAGGAACGAAACTGGGAACGAAACGAAAACTACAAATCCATACATTCAAATATTGTTTGAGTGGATATTCATAACAGAGACACAATATAAAATAGAGTAAAAAAAATCAAAGAGGCCCGAAAATAGTACTTTGCACTGAATGCTAAGTTAAAATGAAATTAGTTATTTACATAACCTAATTTTTGAGAAGACTCCGAAGAATGTGATTAACGCACGCACCAGTACTGACGCAAACATCGAAATCACATCGAATTTTGACTTGCCAAAGAGACGTCAATTGTTTTATTTTGTAAACGAACCATGTTTACAGCAGAGGGGACATCCGTGATTACCGCAACTCGATATTCGAAATGATGTGCACTTTGTGTATCACATGTATATTGTTTCTTGCATTATTGAATATATTACGTAATAAATAAGATCGCAAAGTCACTTTCGAAGGTTGAGGGTGTGTGTGGCTTTAGATATGGGCGTGCGTATGATAAAATGATGCTTTTATTTAAAAAAAAAGTGGAAATCAGAACCTTCTGAGATAATTTCCAAGAAATGTTCTTTTAATTCATCTGAGTATGATCACACTTGCTGTGTGATTAGATCAGACAGGTGTATTATCTCTCACTTGAAGAGTCTCAATACTTAAGAGGGGTACACACATCCCATGGCGTGAAGGAAGGGGGCAACAGTGTGAATTCTCGCGTGAGGAACATCCATTCGCAGTTGGATGTGACTGAAAAAAGTTCCATGGAAATTTTCTTATTTTCCTTTTTCAAATAATACACCAGTTTCAAACATAAGAAATGGGAGTGGGAAAACGCGAAAAATCCTTCAGAATGTTCATAAAAACAAAGTTACCAACTTCAAAAATTGTGCATCTTACATCAATCAATATAAGGCGATAATGCAAGATTGAGCAGGAAAGCTAAGAGTGCGCACAGTGCTCATAAAATTTCGAACTGTGGAACCTCCACATATGTGAAAATTCAGTGTGTTCACAAGTGAATCTTTTCAGTATAGGCCTATCTTTAAAACCTTTCTTTATATTTTTTTTTAAATACTGTCAATAAAGAGACACTGCTCTGAAACAGGAAATGGTATTTCGGATGAGGCATCGTAGACCTATAGTCAGATAGTATAATAAGCTTTTTAACCAACTTCTTTGTAAATGACATTCATGTACAAGGAACAAGAAAACAACGATATATCATTATAGCAGACGACATCATGAAAGTACATGTAATTAATTCGCAGCGCACACCAAGTAACTTCAAAGTCGGGCGCCCGCTACTGTCTATATCTCAGTAAAAGCTGGATGACTAAAAACACCTAAATTTTCTTTGACATTAATCGAACCCGGTTTTAACAAGCCATTTTCAACATAAAATCATTTCCATTCAACGATGGAACTTATTGTTACTCTCCAGAACAGGTTGATAACTACATATATACCAAATTTTGAAAAAGGAAAAAAATTGTTTGGAGGTCGACAACCGCATATGGTAATCACATTTGTGACATAATTGACAAAACATGATGGTACTTAACGTTGCCATACATTCATCATGAGAAAAAAACTTAAAACAAAAGGGAGGAATCAGATTTAAAAAAAAATTGTTTCATCCATTTTCCCCAGGACTGAGATTGAGAGAGAGGGGGAAGAGAGATATCTGAGGAAAATATCACCATGGATCCATATTACAATCATGAACATAATTTTGGGGTCAAATTGGATACACGCGCAGCTAACGCAGATACCTCCAGCGGAATGGGTAAATGGTTTTTGACAGGGACGTGTGGGCTCATCTTGGGCTCATTAACCTCCAGCCAAACACACACATCTCACCTTCTATTCTCCTGCCACAATTCAATGTTTTTTGCATTCAATTTTTATCGGTGAAATTTTATCTGTTTGCGAATAGTTTCTATAGATTCGACATTATCAACGATATAGAAAGGGAATATATTTCCAATCACCCCATAATAAATTCAATCAACTTGCGTAAAGATCCCTAATTTTCTTCCATTACTTTCGATATTAGAGAAATGGAACGCCAAATTTTCGAATCTAACATACGTTTAATTGTTCTCCTTTAAATGACCACTTACTCACTTGTAGTAGTCATACATTCAATTATGAAATTTTGTTTTTATCACGTTGCGGAAATATTTACTTTTAATAATGTTTATATCTACCTTTATTCTGTCTTTCATGGCTTCATTAAACAACTTGTAAACTACATATAATTTATGCAATGGATTTTTTCATCATCATTTCCCCTATTTAATTTTTTTATTTTAAGAAAACAATCTCACGTGCACAATTTTTTAGAGTTCTGAACTTAGCCCCCCTTAAAAAAAATCGCATATTACTTATAGTGCAACTGAAATACATCCCCCTCCAGTTATTTCATAGTTACATTAGACACAAACATCTGAAAAGATCCGACATTTTGTACACATTTTCGTCTTCGACAAAGTGAATTTCGATTTCTGTAGAAAATTAGTAAAAGGGAAAATGTATGGTATGGTAGTGGATAGAGCAAGATGCGAAGTTCATTGATATCGGTGAACGTTTTGGTATAAATTGGTGTATTTTTGGATTGATGTCACAATCCCGCTGATTGTGCGACATAGCCTGCAGCGAGTCGGCCAATTTTTCCTCGTGTTTGGAGAGAGTTTGTTGGACCTCTCCAAAAACATTAAGTCTCAACAGAAAAGTGTCTTTTTCCTGCAGAGTGTGGCTATTCACCGCCAAACTAGGGGGTTTGAGAGCGATATCAATCCCAAATGAAGGCGTGGCTAAAGCTAAAATGAGCGAGATGAGAAATGACGGCTTGCGAAGTATCGACGCATTCCATTGGCTATCGTCATGTTTACGGCTGCAATATGCATCGTCTTCGCTACCACTAATGAGGGCATTCGTTACATGCGGGCTCGGTGCGGCAGTCTGATCAACGCCAGAAAGTGAGTTCCCCGTGCGGTTTCAGCATAGATGTCAGCCAGTGAACACGACTCATCAAAAAGCTTTCGAACCTTTACAAACAAACATTACGAGTAGAGTATCATGCCCGAACAGGACACACTTCCCCTGCAACCAATACTTACTACTTCTACTCTCTTGTAACTTATTTCAAGTGTAATCTTGTAAAGTGGAGGACTATTATTGTCGATTTGAAAAGGACTTAGACTTTCTTTCTTTACTGCAGACCACGGTGTGGTAAACTACGGCTCTTTCATGCATGCATCGTGTGCTGAACTCCCTGATTTCACCCAGTCGACAGCCCGACGCTATCTATCGGCAGTACCACCAACCAGCATAGACGGGAACTGGGGCGGGGCGGCCGTCGGTTCTACACCCGGCGGAGCCTCTCTAGGACACGCTGCAGCCATGATTTCGGCACAGTCTAAACTCCTCTACCAGCTGAATCGTTATGTTGGAGAAAGGGTGGCAATCCGACGAGCAAACAGCAATAAGACGGTGAGAGAAGTCTGTAAAATTGTCACTGATGTTCTGAAGGAAGTTGAGGTCCAGGAGCCGAGATTTATTAGCTCACTGGTTGAAAATGAAACAGGACGGTTTGACGGATTGGAAGTCATCTCGCCTTCCGAGTTCGAAGTGGTGCTATTCCTCAACCAGATGGGTGTATTCAACTTTGTCGATGACGGTTCCGTCCCAGGATGTGCCGTATTGAAGCTAAGTGATGGACGAAAAAGATCCATGTCACTTTGGGTCGAGTTTATCACTGCATCGGGCTATCTTTCTGCGAGGAAAATTCGATCACGGTTTCAAACACTGGTAGCTCAGGCAGTGGATAAATGTAAATACAGGGACATCGTGAAAATGATTCCGGACACTTCAGAAGTCAAGTTGCGAATCCGTGAACGATTTGTGGTCTTGATTACCCCCGCGTTTAAATGCAGCGGTATCTGGCCCCGTAGCGCAGCACATTGGCCCTTGCCCCACATCCCCTGGCCTAGCCCCGCACTGGTCGCTGAGGTGAAAACCGAAGGCTTCAACCTGCTGTCAAAAGAGAGCCCCGCCCAAGCTGGTAAGCAAACATCAGCAGAAGGAGATGCATGGGTTCTTTCTTTCACAGATGCAGAAAACAAACTCTTGCAGGGAGGATGCCGTCGAAAGACTCTGAGTATCCTCAAAACTTTGCGAGACAAACACCTCGATCTCGCTGGTCAACCCGTCAAAAACTACCACTTGAAGTCACTGCTCCTTTACGAATGTGAGAAACATCCTCGTGAGATAGACTGGGACGAAACTTGTCTTGGAGACCGCATCAACGGGATCCTTTTGCAGCTGATATCGTGTCTGCAGAATAGGAGATGCCCCCACTATTTCTTGCACGGACTCGATTTGTTTCATGGGAAACCTCATGCTGCTCTCGATCAGGCTGCTAAACAAGCATGGAGAATAACGCGTGAGATTCTTACTAATCCAAAAAGCTTAGAAAAACTATGACAATGTGAACTTTAATCCAGAGGACTTATAACTAAGGTGTGAACATCGCCAAGAAAAAAATTATTTCAACAATGTATCAGTATTCCAATTTGAACCTTGTGGCACAAAGTAAAAATACGTGTTGTTATGATGAGGTTTGTTGCAAACGCAAAATAAAATTCATGCATTAGGAGACATCTATGGATCCATGGCTTGTGCACCTGCATAAAAAGTAAAGTGTGACAGTTTACATTGTTTAGGAAGCGTAAATTGGGTGAAGATCACGCCGGTGCGAACCCGTGGCTTCTCCGTTGTGTCGCTGTTAAATGTTTCTCACCTACCTAGCTATCTCTCACTGCCACAACGATTCGGTTTCACCCAAGAATGAATTTGGCAGTTGGATTTGTGGTGAGATTAACGTATTAAGCCATGCTCATAATCGATTTTTGTGAGTGACCGCAGCTAATAGAAAGTATGAACCATGATTTATTGTATTACAATTAAATATGAAAGCATGAATATGTATGGAATAAAAATAATTTTAAAACGCTGTAAATTGAAAAGGAGAGGTACTTTGCTGTTCAATGTTTAAGAAGACTGCCTTCTAAAGTTACAATGTTAAAACGGATTCCTTTAAAAAAGACATGAATTTGAAATCGTTTGACAACTTGCAGTATTTTCGTTTTTATTTTCTGTGCCAAATGGCAAACATTTTTCCTTTTTTGATTTTGTTTTTTATATTGAAATTCCAAATTAAATTCCATTGCGCAAAATAAATGGGATTCAAATTGTTTTAAACAAACTCCAATCTTTTAGTCTACAAAGTATAATTTAAAGCAAATAGTATACATTTATAGATAATTTTTTTCTTATAGGATTTATCCATACAGATAGATTCCCATCATTTGACTGTGACACTGTCTACGCAAATTCTATTCATTTCCTGTCTATATTTCAAGATTATATTGCTTTACTTTTTAAGTCATTCATAGCCTTAAATAACATCGGGAGTTTTATTAATGGTATCAAAGAGACAACAAAAATGTGTGTATTTTTAAACGTGATGTTGAAAAGGATGTACGTTGCAAATTCATTTAAAACAATACATGTATTTCATTTCACAGCCATACATCCAAATCGCTATTGGGTTACCCAAATAATTTATATAGTTTAACAAAAATAAAATAGAGTAAGTTTTAATATTTCCACAGAATTTTTATGGTGTTTTGATGTACATGTATTTCCCATTAATGTCGAAGTGAGTAAATCGCATGTGTCCGCAGTGAGTTCATATCATGGTTATTTGTTAACATTGCGTCCAGTCTTTCCATAACATCAACATGCAATTTTCAATTATTTGCATTGTTATTTACTTACTTGTTAAATTCAGTGCGGCAACAGCTTACTCTCTGTTCAAATTATTCTGTTCGGCCTTGGTCTTTGACATCATAATAGAACAAAATTGAAATTAAGCCAGATTTTCTTTCGTTCGAAATCTATAAGATCGTGATTTTATTTCATGTGCAAGATATCGTGATTTTATTTGATGTTGTCTTTTGAAGAGCTATTATAACATGCCAATGCGGTATGGTCTATATAACATAAACTTATCTCGAGTCACTATTCTCTGTTATAATGTCAGCCGCGATTGTTTATGTGAATTTTGTGGTGGATGAATGGTGTCGTGTGCCTGTTACAGTGGTGTGTTGCCTTGTTTTCTATTTAGGATTTTACCAGGATGTGAAAAATTGTAATACGAGCAAAGTCGGTGTAATCGAACTTGGCTTTTCTACTTCAATGATAAAACATTGGAGTTCAATACTACCAAAAACTGAAAGTACATGTATATAGGCCTACTAAACACTTATTAGGTGTAACCTAATTTAACAAATTTAACCCGGTATACGGTGTGTACATAATTTTTATATCATTCTTTATAACATTTCACTTTCTATTATTCACATCTTTTCATAACCACAGAGTGTCTGTCCCACACAAACTTGGCAAAGGAAATTACTTTTGTTTCAAACAACCCCACTCAAATAACATACTCGTTATTTGAACACATGTAACCAATTCTTAGAATAACCAAGTTTTGACAATCACTGGCTTCCCCCAATCCAATCTTCGCATGAAAATGTGAATATCTTCATGATCATATTAAATGTTTGATGATTGATTGAGCGTGGTATCTATACTGAGTTAATCGCTGAGAATAGTAAACTAAATGGTAAACTTGACTTTGCCATATGGCGTAGGGGAAGAAAGTATTAACAACAGAATATTCTCAAGATCAGGGTGAAAATAAAATATGCTCAATTATCATTGTGATTGAAATGTTTTAAACATATCATTGAACTCTTCCCCTATTTTTGAGACTTGAATGGATATTCTTCGAATATTAACTTGCACTCCCTTTCTCCTCCCTGATGTAATAATTTTCTACATCAGAATTATTCTAATCATTATGTCATATCAGTGCAACCACAACATGGCATTATGGATTCGCTATGCCATCACTTTTATCAACGAAACTATTTATTTGTAGAAGTAGTATCAGCAATAGGACTTAAAGTAGAAATGAAACTCACAATAATTTGCATGCTATGAAATGTCATCCTAGTTTTTAAACAATAGCCTATTTGAAAAAAAAAACCTCGACCCACTCAATTTAAAAATGTTTTTCCAATGTTGGGATTACCGGACATTCTGAATTGATAATGCGCTTTAAAATATTTATATGAAATACTTATTTACTCTATTTTTTTTTCATTTCCTTGGTAATCAATAATATTAGAAAAAAATCTGATTCGGAGAACACATCAGTGTAATTACATGATAACGCCATTACACACACAAACAAATATTTCCTAAAACTATTAATAAGGACTTCTGTATTGATATGCAGGACATCTGAAAACTACATGTTCCTGCCATCATCTTTCATTTGTCTTCTTCCTAGACATATTTATCATGTTTATAACCTGCTTTTTTACCTTTTCATAATTATGCATACCGCTTCCATTCCTTGACGCTGATAACCAATATTTTAGCACTAAACAATTTATGATAGTGCAATAAAGGAAAGTCGGAAAATCCGGGGATTTTCGGTTGGATTATGGGGTAAATATTTAATGAGATCACGTCCCTGTTAATGTCAATCGTCCTTGCATAACTCTAGTAACATCAGTGAAAACCGCGTCAATTGTGTTAAAAATTTACCATGTTTAATCTTACTGAAGGTAAATGCGGTTATCTGTCGCTGAATATTTAACACGACGATATATTTGTCAAAATGAAAAAAAAAGGTCAAATCGTTAGTAAATTAATGAGTCGTTGTCAATATACCATGCATATAAACATAATAACCACAGTCAATTACTGATAAGTTATGGTGCTCGCCAAAAGTTACACATTTTGATAGAACGTTCAAATCTTTGAAAGGATGCAAATCAATGATTGTTCTACATTTTTAAAAACATACATTACATATATATTTGTCAGAGAAAAGTCGCAGGTGAGGAATGGAGTATACTGGGAAAGACGGTATTTGGTTTATTAGTTTCAAGTCTTATAATGTAATACAGGATAATCTTGTTTGACTGTCTGATTGGCTATTTGACTGAGCATGATGACTAGTATACTGGATTTTTTATTGAAAGATTGATTGATTGATTGATACATTAATGGATTAAATTACAAGGATTGATTGATTGACTGACTGACTGATTGATTGACAGATTGAATGGGTGAATGATAGATTATTAATCTGTTATCTTAAAACTTCAAGTTAATCACTAACGGGTAACATTTACGTAATATTATTGATATATTATCTGAATATATTCACCATTAAAATAATGATTCCCCTCCGAAGGATAATTAGGAGTAAGGTACAAGACTCTTGTGAACCCCCTAAAAGAGACAGAAAACAATTGTCTTTGCCTTTCTTTGAGTGTGCAAGTTAAGCTTTTATTTAATGATTATTAAACTAAAATAATCGAGGGGATCAGAGTATTTGTATATATCTATGAAAATCATTTTAAATTCATGACGTTATAAAAAAAAACGTGTCAGCTCCCACATGTACAAAATGAAACCGTGGAGTATACGTCACGCATAAAGTAGTCTACACATCTGTATATCCAATCCTACTTGAATAATAAATGAAAGATGTTTGCCTTGTTTTGCTTTCTAATCTATTTCCAATTTATTTACGGAGATGGTATACACAGGGGGATATCGATGGGGGTTTGGGAGAGCAAATCCATTACAGGCATTCCCATAAACGACATCATAATTATTTTGAAGTCCCACTTGATAAACATAACCATGTAATGGACGTTGTTTTTATATCAAATATACAATTTCGAGATTACATTATCTTTATTGTCCCTCTAATTTCATGATCCATTTGTGCTCGCTTCCATTTTTACTCTCTCAGTCCGGCCTTTCTTCTCTCTTGCTCTCTGTCTCTCTCTCCCTGCTTCTCTCTACCATAGGTACACATGCCAAAACATAAAGTACACATCTTATTTCATTATCTAATTTATTTCTAAACCAAATGCCTTTTTTTTTCTTTCCATGAGAGCTATATTATTTGATTTAACAAATCAATCATATTTCTTTAAATAATTTTTTTTTTAATTGAACAACAAAATGAAAGTAAATTCAAGCGAAATAATGGTTTCTGTAATTGAAACTAAGACAGAGTTTGGGCGTTTAAAATCTGGACAACACTTTCCAGTGCCTGAAATTTATCACCTTACTACTATTCGCACTAAGTTGATGATATATTTCATTAAACACAGGTATAATCGCATAATTATAAAAGGTGTGATGAAATTAACTTAGAAAAATATTATTTTCATGTCCTGTTTGACAATCGAAATATTATGATATTGAAAAGCAAATGAGAATAGATACAGACATCATGAATCTAGTGACCTAATATGCCATCAAATATTCATCAATCAGATCAATTCCGCATTCATTATTAGCAATTCAGACCGTGATCACCTAGGCATCAAGGCTGATGATCGTGTGTGATTTCATCAACTTTCTGCAAATTAAATTCTGCTCAATATGAAAATGATTATTGGTCTCATTACGACCACCATGCGACCGGGACCCCATCGCCTCACACAAATCAAGCCGGTAATTTTCAGCATTCCCTCTGCAAGTGGTTGTCTCTGTGACTGCTACCGAAAATCCTAGCGGAATTTTCATTGCTGGTCTGGCGAAATATCCAATATAAACTGTGTTTCGATTTGGATTCGAGCTGCTGAAGCTCATAAATACATATGAGGGAGGAATTGGGAAAGAGTTATATGCTTGTCCACGTCGGTGGAGTAGTAATAATGAATATATTGTTTGTATTTTATTTTCGTTAGTTCACCTGTACTATTCCAATTGACGTATTTCAGGTATCAACTAAGGGCAGTCATCAAGCGGCAATGGCGAGTTATGTAATGAAGAATAATAGTTTGTCTTCTGCCCTCATTTATAAGGCATAACCCAAATGTATTCATCATTCCATATTCAAGCGCGTGAATGGCTTAATTGCAATCATGACGTCATTGTATAAAGCTAAATAGATAAATATACTATGATATTAATACAAAATTATAAAAGACCCAAGTATAAATGTGAGGGGTTACATATTTCTACTCTGCATCATCATTGCTCTATATGACGTCACTGCCCCTTCTATGTAGAAAATTGAATTGAAGAGATCCCCCCATCCCTGTGAATCCCTATTCATCGTTGGAGTATTCCGTTTGTTTATGAAGCGATACATAATTTATGGCATGCACACCCATATCGAGAGTGGAAACGAAGAAATGATGAGGCCCGGAGGCTCGGCGGAGATTGCGTTCATCCTCTCGTTCGTTCCCGTGAGATGGAGGACGGCCCTGAGCAAAGACACTGGTATAGACCGCGCGCATCACTACAGTAATTCCCAATTCATTAATCTAAATAATCGATGAGCTATCGCCATTCACATAGATTCATTTCTTACGCCCATGCATTTCATCAAAATTCAGTATAATGATTATTTTAGGGCTGCTATTACTTAGGAAAATCCTTTAAACTTTTTATCATGGGCCTTTTTTTATTACCATGCATCAGTATCTTTAGCGAGCCAAATCCTTTCATAACATATTTCATACAGAAAAACGCTTACTTGAAAATGATTTGTCAACTTCAAGCAATAAATCATACGTTCCACCTCTTTCGATATTAATTGAATTAGTAATCAAATTTCAATGAGGTCTTCACAGTCCCTTGAAAAGGAAAAGTGTTTTTCAATTGCATTTAGTGTGTTGATTTTTTTTATACTTGGTAAAGGTATAAACCTTCATAACCATTATAATCATTTTTGATTGAAAGCAATTTGGATCAGTTCAATTAATAGTTTAATTTCCTCATTTTATTAACATGTATCCTTGATATTCTTTTAGGTCCTTATTTTCTTTCTTCACTATTTTCCCAATTTGCATTTCGACATCCAACACATTCCCCATCATTCCCATTCATTTTCACATTGTGACGTGATGAAACCGACTTCCTCGGGTCGTAATCTTATACAGAAGCATTCGTTCATCTGCTTTACCTGGAAGCTTACATATAACACTTGAATGCCTAAGGGGGTAAACTAAAAAGGGAGTGAAAAAAAAATCCACGTATGAAAAGTGGAGTTTGTATATTGGCGCGCCCGGAGCGCTAATGGCGGGAACACTGGCTATCACTTGCAACCAGACGACGACCTGGGCTATAAATTCATAATGCGACGAGATCGTGGGCTATTGTGCATCCTAAATGATCAACTGTGGATAAACTAAGCATCCTCACTGGCCATTTATTAATTTAGCTTCAGTTCGGAACGACCAGGCACTGCATATACTACTGTATGGATACCCGGGAGTCTGGTAATACGATGATCTCGAAATAAAACATATGAGTATGCGTGTTGCGGAGACAGATACCTAGTGGAGATTTTTTTTTACCCCTGTAACGTGGAGTGAGAAATGATGGTGATGGCAATTTAAAAGGCGACTCATCGGAGAAAATGAACCACAATTTTGTTCATTCTGGGGGAAATGCAGAGATAGCTAAAGAGGGAGAGAGATGAGGACAGAGGGAGGGACAGCAGGGTATTACATTGGCACACACAAATGACCTACTGTTTTAAAGGAAAGCCATTTGCAATCAAGCCTGTCCCGAATCATCTCATTTGCAATCAATTTAGACATCCTATAGCCTATCTATTGGACTCCCGTATACAAATTCAAGGGCAAAGTCTCTCGGGTTCTGAGCTATTCAGAGTAAATATGGGAGAAAAAATCCTTAGTCCAAAAATACCAACCCACTGTTTTTGTTGGGGGATTTTCACGCGGGAAAATATTACTTTAAAAGTTTCATTCCGTTTCCCACATTGTTCTTTATTGATTGCCAATGACAATAAACAACCATTATGTGACAGATTTTAAAATCTAAATACTCTAAACAAAAGAACACAATAAAATCGATTTTTGGTCGGTAAATAAGAACTACCACAACAAAGATCGTAAGAAGTCAAGGAGTATTGAATTCATACTGACCAACGCTCCTGATCTTAAGAAGACAATTTTATATAATGCAAATCTTGAGCAAATGAAGAAACAATATTTGAGAGACTGTGAGTAGGAGAGGGTATGTAGTCTGATGGTCGAAAGAAATTGCAATATAAAGTACACTGGTATCATAACCGTCTTGCAAATGCGAAATTGATTTGGATCTATGACATTATTACCAATTGGGGAAGATCAAAAAATCAGACCGGCTATATAAATCTTCTCAGGGACAGGAATTTCCTTACTCCAACAATAGTTGGATTATCGTGGGAGAAAGGAAAAACATGCAGATGGATGTCTTGCAAAAGATGAAATGGATTTTGTGGTCTGCTGGCATATTGGATTTCAGGTTCCTTGCATTCACATTTTTCATGATTTCGAAAAATACATGTATGCGAAAGCAACATAGGAATAGAGACATACATAGAGAGAGAAATGAGGGGGGGGGGTGGACTGACAGTAGCAAATAATTCACCACTTTCGCAATCAAGTCGATTTGAAAATAAGCAGCACATTTTAAATAGAAGAACCATTCCTTTTCTTTGATATGTGCGAGTATATCACGGATTTTGCAAGTGTTTTTTTTCCACCTCAAGAGTAGAAACATCTCTACAATGTCGTCATTTGATATTATACTATATATCCATAGCGATAAGAATACCGATCTCGCCTATTCAGTGTTTCTTATATTGATTTTTGCATTCCTAATTTGAATTTAATTTTACATTACTTAAGGAAAGTCTACCTAAAAACATTAAAAACAAGATGGTTCTAAATAATGCAGGAAAACAAGAGAAACATAAAAAATCATAACTAAATATAATTGATAGTTCCAAATATTATTGTGAAAGAACAGCTCACAATTGACGAAAAGTGTATAATTTCAGAAATACCTGTATATATATATATATATAAATACATATATATACATGTGTGTGTGTGTACATATAATACACACACCCGCACACATATATATATAACGATATTACATTCCGCGTGTTGGACATAGATGAGATAAAAGAGGCAAAGTGGTAATGCATTGTACTTAGTTCCAACAGCAGAACAGTTCAAAATAACTCTGTTGTTCAAAATAAACTCTGTTGGAACTAAGTACAATGCACTACCACTTTGCCTCTTATATATATATATATATATATATATATATATATATAGTGTGTGTGTGTGTGTTGGTGTGCGTGTACAAATAAGTGTCTTTACACATTTTCGTCCAAAGCCAACATGTCCGTTTCATTTCTACTGGTTATTAAAACCTGTTTGTAAGATTGGGCTTACTTTCAAACTTCTGAACATTGCACATATCACTTCTCACAAAGAACAACTTACTGGCATAATTGGGAAAAAACTACCTACATAGATGACATGCAGGAAGGAGTTGAAATAAGCTTGTGTTGGGGATTTTAAAAATGTTTTAAAAATCATATGACAGATTAATAATCTATAACTGCTCTGAAAAAAAAAACTCCCAGACTCATACATACACATCCAAGCTTTGCCCCTTCCAGAACTAGGATATCTGTTTGCAAATATGTGTTGCAAATTGACGGGTTTATCCATTTCCGATGACTGAGTATAAATATTGAAAGTAAGAGTTGACTTCATAATAATTTTGGGAAAATAAGAATTGAACTAAAAACTGTACATTTGACATTAATTTTGAAGCCATCCGTGTCTTCACTATTATAGAGTCCAGGAAATAGTTAATCCTGGTTATGATTTTGAATATGATTTTCTTTTTCTCCATCTGGCCTCAAGAATAAGGGAAAAAACCGCACAAGAGATGTTTATTTTGCAAACGTTATCAAATTTATCTTTTCATACATCTCTACATGCCCATGCACAACAAGCACTAACCCCCATCCTTCTCAGACATCCAGAGCATTTTACATTTTTATCTTCAGATCCGGAGAAGTAAAGTCAAAGAATAAATTCATGAATATAAATATTTCCTCAGGACTTGTGGATAAAGTTTTGTTTCATGCATGCCAGTATGTGAATACTGTCTGCTATCTCCTTCAAGCACACGCGCGCTCTTTCGGCGGTCATCGCACACACGCACACCAACGAAGCCACAGAACTCGTCTATCGGATAATCACAAAGTCTTCTACCGGGCTGTCACCCTCGGTGGCCGTAGCGACATCCCGCTGGTGCTCGCTCTGTGGGAGAAGAGTATAATAATGATTCTCATAGCACAAACCTTGCCCGTTGGAGAGGGATACTCGGCTTAATTTAATGAGTATAGCAGTAGCCGCAATGGAGACATCGCTCTTTCATTAATCAGTGAACTCAACCGTTTACAATTAAGAAACTCGTCTTCCTATTCAGGATATAAATCTTCTTACATCCATGGTGCATAATTGGGATTACTATCATTCTCTGGATATTCAACTTATTATCTAATAAATCACAGGACAGATGATACTTATAAAATCATCTAAAAATAACCATCCACAAGTCATTAACACCATAACTCCTACTTTTTGTATCATTTCTAACCATAACTCATGGTGAGTAATAATCATTGAAGTTCCCCTCATTCGTTACATAACACGTATATCATCTGGCACACTCAAATAAGATTACTAGTAATTTTGTAAGGGTAAAAGCTTAATGTCAAAATTCACAGCGTGCAATTTTTTTGTGTAATCTGAACAATACACCATTATAACAAATAGGCCACGCTTAGATTCAAGATATTTCATTTGATGAAAAATATCAAAATAAAAAAAATATGCCAAGATACGAAATGGCCCCTTACTTATTTTCTAAGACTTTTTCAAAAACATCTACATAATTATGTCATATCAACACTGGTCATTAGGTGGGATGAGTTCAACATTATTAGGTGGTTATCAACTTTGTGTGGGAGTGCGTGTTGTGTTCATGCCTCGTATGTATATATGTGTGCGCGCACGCTATATGTTCATACCTACCAGTTTTTTGTGGGTAAGCGCTTTTTTGATGCGGATGTGCGTTGTGTGTCATATCAGATTGGTGTGGACGTGCATTGTGTGTTCACGCCTATCAGGTTTGGTGTGGGTGTGCGTTGTGTGTATTGCCCATCAGGTTTGCATGGGTGTGCGTTGTGTGTTCACGACTATCAATTTTGCGTGGGTGTGCGTTGTGTGATCATGCCTATCAGGTGTGTGTGTGTGCATGTGTGTGTGTGTGTTGTGTTCATGCCTATTACGTTGGTGAGACTGTGCGCTGCGCGTTCATGCCTATTTTTAAGAGTTATCTCATTTCCAATGTCTTAATCAGTGAGAGTATCCGAGAAAATCATAAATCATAATTTGAAATTCATAATTGAATACCCATTCCCTGAATTATCATCGTGAATTTGGAGACGCTTTCTCCCCTAATCAAATGTATGCAACATTACATCAATCACTGTTTATCCCATAATACTCATACACTTTATATTTCAGCCATCAACTTCACTTCACCTCCTGATTTTTCTCTTTGGCAGACACTAAGTTAAGAATTTGGTTTCGCATCTGACTCGAGACGAAAATCGCTTGGAGTAAGACGCGACCAATGTTAGGACTTGATCAATTCATTCATTTACATTTTCCAAAGCGCATTTCGTGATTAGCAATCGCTTATGCCCCCTCCTAACCTTCCATTCTTCTGCAAAGTAACAATAAAGAAAGATGCTTTTTATCTCTCATTTTCTCCTGTCCATCTCAATATACCACTCCGTCACTTGCGCTGAAAACTTCTCTCTTTTCCGACTCGTCGTGTCTGGAAGCAAGAACTTATGAAGATGGATCGCTCTCCATTCTCGCCGCATATGATTGGCAAATGTTATAATTTATATCCGTCTTTCACGTATCCATGCATTGTGGATATTATCTGAAATAAATTCGGCTTAAAAGCAAGAAAATAAAACACATCTATCTCACTTAAGTGTCATATCATACCACTAAAATGCAGACATGATCTAACACCGAGAGAAAAAAAATACAACATGTGGTCTTACATGTCTTAGGTGACCATTTCTCGATGAACAAGTTTCTTGCGTTTTCAGGCCACTGAAATCATTGACACATTATACATTGTCATTTTTTGCTCATCACATTAATTTTGTAAATGAATGAAAAATATCCGTGAGGTAAAAAGGCCTATATAATCACACTTTTACATATAGGATAAAGATTAAGAAGAACTCAATTGTATGTCTGTTTAATACTATTTTAAAAGAATAATAATAAAACAATGCCCTTAGAACTCTCGCTTCATCTTTGCTTCCTTTTTAAGGGGAGGAAGAATATAATCAGGATATTGTTATCAACACCTTTTCTAGACATACATCGAAATGAATGTGTACTCACAGTGTATTATTGTTACTCGTCAAGATGACGATCGGGAGAATCTTTACAAGATACAAGGAACACGATAGAAAAATAGAACGAGGAGATAATAGTGGTGGTAGGTATAGTTCTATTACCACAATCTTCAGCAACGGCATCGCACTTTACAATGGTTACTGAGTGGTTAAGTGTGATCATCATTCACTTTAACACTTAAAAGGGACTCAACAATACTTGACACACGAAAGCTATTTCAGAAACAGAAAAGCCTTAAACCTATAGAGAAAAATAAAATTAAATGAAATATATTCTGTGTGACGATTTTATATTCCAGTTTTATATAGCGATTTGCTTACAGTTTGAGTAAAATATGTAGATCTACCTTTCTCAATGTATATAACCCTATAACTGCATTTTTTATACAACAATGTGACATCTCCTGACTAGTATTCTAATATAACAATACACACATTACGTACTTTCCTCATTGCCAAATAACATAGCTTGCAGTAATAAATCAGATACACAATTTGCTATAAAAAAGAAAATGAAAACCTTCAAAGCGGCCCTACATAACGAATTATGGTTATCTTGGTTCGAGTATTCTCGATTTACTTAAAAAGAAAACAAAAATTTGTCCATGTAATATAGAAATTAATGCCATCCAATTTGCAAAATATATCGGGTAAAAACGCCCATTACTTTGGAAAACATATCCCTGGATGGAAGATAGAAAGGTTAGAAGGAAGTTTTGTCCTCTGACTCACACGTTAAATGGTATCAGGCTGGTTTGAAGATCTAAACCGAGAGTTTCGCTGACCTATCGCATCGTCGGTATTATCAGCTGTACTTCCAATTAGGTATATCAAGCATCCACTGGCTGTAAACAACCTACAGACCAGACGTACGACGAATTTAACAGACGATGGAATGATAGTAGGAATGAGAGAGTAAGAAGACAGACAGTATGAAAAGCAAACGGAAAGGAAAACCGAAAGAGATTGCGCGGAACTATATAAAACCGCCTATCAAAATACGTGGCCAGAACAGAAGGTGCTCAAGAAACTTACTCTCTTGCGTTCGTCAACACTCTAAGAAAATGCACCCAACCCGGAACTGCGAATAATTATGCACACACAACATGAACTTAAAATGATGAATTTACTACAACACAAAGCACAGATGTCATAGATATAGTTCCAGGCCCTTCATCTATGCGAAAAGCAGACAGAACAAGGTACCAGAGAGGGGAAGAAAGTAATTCAAGAAAACAAGGTAAACCCCTGGCAACGGTTACTATGATGATATTAAGATGTTATCTCACTATAACGGGAAGACTTTGCATTAGTGTACAAGACGACACTAATAGAAAGCAGACGAGCATTCCAGATATGGACAATAATGTAGTTCCCTTAAATTATCAAATAAACGTGACAGCAAATGATGACGCAGGATGTGAACTTACTTTTTTCAAAGGTTTTAAAACCATGCTGCAAACTCGGATGTATAATAAAATAAAACTTATGGCAAATTATGAACATTTATTTGATTTTGCATAACACATTTGCACATCCTAGTCAGGATGCAAACCAGGAGCTGATGATATCACACACTCACTTTTTATCTAATTTTCATTATATGAAGTATTAAAACATCTATTATGATAGTAATGATTTTACAATTCACAATTGAACTTGAACGTAGTTCTTTACAATATGGGAGGAAAGTTGAAAAAATTGATATTTCAAAAAATGAAATAAATTGAAATTGTATGACATCGACTATTCTGATCAGTTTTATGCAAATAAGCGACATTCTGAAAATGTCATACATTTTTTTATTCAACATCATTTTGGTTTAATTTACAGTGGTACGATCGCCTTACTGCATACGCTTCTTTTATTTATTTTTTTATTCTAGTCATTCATACTCACGATGGATTTAGTCCTTAAATGCTTCTACTCTAGTCTAAACTATAGCGAACCTGGGGGAAATGGTTTTGCATGACTTTATTACAAATTTGGTTTAAGAAAATAATAACCAGTTACACTCCACTCTCATAATTTCATGATAGGCTTTCTTGTAAATTCATCTCGAACGTTATTTCCGAAGCGATCTCCTTCAAATAAACTTCAAATACCAACAACATTATTTAAAGGACAAGTCCACCCCCAACAAAGAGTTGATTTGAATAAAACGATAAAAATCCAACGAGCATCACACTGAAAATTTCATCCAAATCGGATGTAAAATTAAGTTTCGCTTAATTTCACATAATAGTTATATTCACATCCCGGTCAGTATGCAAATGAGGGAACTGATGACATCACTCACTCACCTTTTCTTTTGTATTTTATTATATGAAATGTGAAAAATTCTAATTTTCTTCTCATTGTCCTGTGAAACAAGGTTTTATTTTCCCTGAGTGAGGGACATCCTTGATTCTCTCATTTCCATGTGACTAAATTGTGCATACAACCATTTTGTGAAAAATAGCGAAACTTTTGAAATGTAGTAAGTGGATGACGTATTCAGTCTTCTCATTTGCATACCGACCAGGATGTGCACATTACTGTTTCATAAAGCGAAATTTTAAAAAGTCATAACTTTCTTATTTTACATCCGATTTTGATGAAATTTTCAGCATTATGCTTGTTTGATTTTTTCTCTGTTGATTCAAATCAACACTTTTCTGAGGTGGACTTGACCTTTAAGCATTAACTTTCTTGAAATAAGCTCGAAAAAATCGAGACTACTCATGATGTTTTTCTTAATTCCGATTATCATAAACTTTTTAATATTCGACATGTTTCGCCTTCTCTTCTACAGATAAAATTATACAATGCTGACAACGACACTATTAACATGATTAATGGATAATCGCTTTACTCGATATTGTAAGCTCTTAATGAATTCACAAGATGTTCTTCATCAAGACGATGGTAATGATGCGAAATGTCAAAGTTAAGCCAATGATCATCACCGATTAAAACAGAAGAGAAGTGAAAAGGCAGGAGCCACTGTAGAGACAAAGCTAAAGGTCTCCTGCATTTAGAGGACGACAGTGTGTCTTATGTTGTAGTTAACTATCGGACAAATTGTGCATAGCCCTATAAACAAATCATTTATGAAAAAAATATGTATGAAACTGTAAAGAAATAATGCGTACACTGGATTTTGAGGAAATATGCAGAAGAAAAGAACAGACCGTCGAAAACTTATGTTATTTTTGTTTGTTTCAACTCTACTTCATTAATTGAAGCAAATACCATGAATACGTGAATATCAACGGCATCAAGAAACAACATGTATGAATTATGCTTTAATTACTATTCAATGAAAAAAATCTTAAATGAAAAATACATACATCTAATACGATCTAACCTTTGAACAAAATTAAACAACATTAACAAAGATCAGATAAGGTTTTGATTTCATAACTGAGTTTAGATACGAAATAAAGTATATATTCGCTAATGATTACCTTCTAATGTCCAGCTTTGAACATAGTATCATCTATGGCTTTTGTTTTAACACCACTTTGGAAGAGTCTTCTTGATTATGCATGGAAACCAGAGCCAGAATATACATCGGATGAAACTGAAGACAGATTTTTTTAAATTCATTTTGTTTTGGCCCATCAACTGTAATAGGGAATGTGAAAAGGAGATAAAACGGTGTTTTCTTCTGAGAAATATAATTTCCGTAGGTTTTTGGCCGACAAGAAATCTGTTAATTCTGAAGAAATTTTTTGAATAGAGTAAAAAAAAATCGAGAAATGAAAAAGAGTTGTCTCTATGT
Organism: Lytechinus pictus; assembly: GCF_037042905.1. Taxonomy (NCBI): domain Eukaryota; kingdom Metazoa; phylum Echinodermata; class Echinoidea; order Temnopleuroida; family Toxopneustidae; genus Lytechinus; species Lytechinus pictus. The sequence continues at coordinate 33,766,813 of NC_087249.1, forward strand.
TTAGCTGGTTTGAATTTCGTAATACCCCTTCACTTGCATACTCGTTGTTTTTAATTATCGAGTTATTCTATTACCACAATCAACACAATAATTCAGAATGACGAAAAATAAAGGGTGAAACGTAAATTTATTTTCCTCTATCATTATTTTTCTTTGGAAGGTTCCATTAAGTTTTGAACGAATCCGTAACGTTTCTTTGATCAAAACCCCGTTGATACGACACGTTAATAATGATTACTTGCTATAAGAACGCCACTGATGGTGAGGTGGAGATGAGTAGCCGTGGACGCACTGCCATTGTTTCCTACTCTTTGACAGGTTTGGGTTCTGCGGGAAGGGATATGATATGAAGAAGGGAAATATTATATTTCAACAAGCGCGAAAATCAACTGCAGACTTCCCCCTATCACTCCAGGATATAATGTCAGTGTGATGACAGAAAGGCAGACACTCAGAAAAACACCCTGAAGAACACGACTCTCATGATGTTCAGCATCTCCTGTCATTTATGGCAGTCGCTTGTCGTCCTATGTTTTTATTTCCTTACTAAGCAGTATCTTGATTATAATAATATAAAAATAATCATGTCAATTTAAAAAGTCAGATATCAGATTTAGATCTTATCGTTTCATTAAACGGGTGTTATTACTTAAATTTGATATCGAGTTTTGAAATTGAAATGCAGATTGTTGCTTTCCAATGTGAAAACGCAAAAATGAATTACGTAACCATCTGACTAAAGATCTAATTGCGAAGTACTAGATGAAAAAAAAAAAATAAAACGCTTACAAATCTTCGTTTTTACGAGTTTCTTTATTGTCATCTTTATAACTATGCAATCATTACAATACTTTGACATAATCATTGAATATTCTTTGACATCAAGAGCTTTCTCTGATTTGTAATAGGTCCATGCTCTGATTTCAGTGTAGTACATTGCATTGATGCCGGAAAGAAACTAAAAACTAGTTTAAAACATATCTCCTTCAAACGAGGCATATCGTTGGGAAATACTTGCCAATACTGCATCATTTGACATTTGATACACAGTCGAATGGCTCTTACTTGGCCACAAGCACAATATTCATTGAGTTCTTATTTTAAACTACCATCACTCTAAGGCAGGACTGTAAGCACATTCTACATGTTCTATGCGATTTAATTAGCCGAAACCTAGATTTATACGAAGAAAATAACCCCCTAAAATGGTGAAATTTATACAGCACCCGAGACAGATAAGATCGATGCAAGCATTGATATTTTCTTCAACCCAAACAAATCCGCCTGAATTGCAGAAAGCGATAGGGCGATTCGCCGGTGTACTGTTGCTGGTTTCATGGCGCCGACACCAGAGCGAGTAAAGCAGGTCAGTGCCCGCTGGCAAGTTTAGCTGTTGAGTTTATAGTTGTAAGAACAGTGGTAGGCGAGGATAAACTACTTCATTTCCTTCGCTTCCGGGAATGGATGTCCCGATAATGATTTATAAGAAAAAAAGTGTGTGTTTGTGTGTGTGTGGGGGGGGGGGGGGCTTGAATCAAAACTTTTGTTTCGATAATACTACATTAAAGTACTGATACCGGAGTTTTGTTAACGGATCCTTTTCGTAACCCCCCCCCCTGTATCTCTCTCTCTCTCTCTCTCCCTTATCTTCAACTAAATTTCGTATGACAAGTGTTATCTCTCAGGTTGTGTAAAATCATTTTAAATTCTGAAAGACAATTTCTTCACTTTCTTTCTCGCTCCGAATCTCCACCTATCAAGCTGTGTCATCCGTCAGGTCAACTTTTCGGTAGAAATAGTCGAATTTCCATCTTCATCTCATGATTGGGTCAGACGCCCAGCCGGGCAACCGGAAAATACTTTCCCACCACGACACAAAAGAGAAGGCAAACTGAATTCCGCTCAATTGCTTCACTTTAGAGGTCGTCTCCTTCAATCTTTTAATTCGTTTTCCTAACCAATTGAAACCCTAATAGAAAGAAATATATTGCGATGAGGTAAGAGTGTGAAAATAGTTTTTAAATTCAATTGATATTGTATAAAGCACTCCAAATGAGTGTGCTTTAAATAAAGAATGGATATTCTCGTATGTCTGTATGAGTCGAGACCACCAACGGAATAAATAGTTTCTTGTCAATGGGCGAAATTTCAATTGCAACTGAAAACTGTCACCAATATTGATCGTGTTGTCTTACTAATTCATTGACTTATATTAAGCAAACTGTCCTAGTAAGATAAACCCGATAAGGAAGCATAAAAGGGGTATTAAAACTGCTTTATAATAGCGTTTTCAATTCATCAAGTACACAAAAAAGAAAGAAACCTTTGCATACAACGAAAATAAAACTGGAGTTACAATATCCTTGGAGAACGACGACAAATCAACTGGATTAAAATTTTGACAAAAAACACTAAAAATATGACTTCGTGGGGCAAGAGGGAAAAAGAAAGAAAATGGAAAAGGGGGGACAGCACATAATGCTAACGTCGGCATGGCAAAGGAAACCGCTTTAGGGATAATATTGAAATAATACAACAAAGCGGTTTGTAGCATTGTTCGCATCAGGTTCCAAATAATAGTCTGGCACTATTCTGCAGAGCATGTCGAGTTCAATGGCAGCGTTTTGCCCGCAAAATAACCACGCCAACTGATTGCTCTGGTCTGTATTGAAATAATCGAGAAACAGAACTAAAAAGTTTGGCAACTGGAATCAAGAGAGAGAAAATATATCAAAAAGTAGGAAAAATAAACGGTCAAATGCCGCCCTAGTTGCATATTTTAGCAGTATGAAAAGGGGGCTTTTGTTATGACTGTGGACCATATTCGGAAGATTGAGAGACTTGAAAATATAAATAAACATTTATTGAGAAAATCTCGTTATCATTTATATATGTCTGTATGGAAGAAAAAGCTTTGTTTGTTTTGACCACTTTACAAGGGATGGATTCAAGTGCTATGACCGACGTGAACTGAGACTTGAAGTCTATTCAGTCTGTGAATCCAAATAAGAATGTATATAAGATTTATAAGATCTAACCAAAACTATTAATCACTTATGAATATTTTACTGGAATTTTGTAAAAAAAAATTGTAAAGTAGAAACTCACAATTCTCTGTAGACGTTTAAAAAAAAATATTGAATACTAAACAGCTATCAATAAATCTACTTATATACATTTATTTTGCTCATTCCCTACACATTCTAAAATTATCAAACATTACATTCCTTATCATGATGCAGTCATCTTTTTGTTTGGTTGTCAAAAAGACCACAAAACAACAAAGGTGTTCTACTTTCAATATTTCATGTAAATATTCTCATGAAACTATTGCGTATTTATTTCTGCTAGGAATGGGAAATCGTGAATTTGGATTTGAGGATGTTTTGCAGATACAATGGTTTGGGAAATAAATATCAATTTTCTTTTTATCATATCCAGGTATTATAATGGATAAAATTTTCAGATCAGCCGTTAATGATTTAATGTAGATAGAATTACCAAAAAATCCAATATATGGCTGCACGATATAACAATATCGAAATAATTCGACCTGAGTGTACGGAGGGAAATAATTGAACGAAAGGGGGAATGAGATAATAATAGGGAAAACTTTCCGACGTGTAGCTGGAGGCATGTGAGCTCCAACCATGGTTTTACAGTCAATGGCGTCAAATAAAAGAGCTTATTGGTGTAAGACCCCTTGAAGTCATTTTAGAATTAACACGGTGTTAACCACTAGTGTCAACAGAACCTTCAAATAATGCCCGCCAGATGAAATTGATACAGCACGCGAATTATGATACAGGAAAGGGGTTTCCGATATTAACCCTGGCTACAAAAAGTGCAAACACAAAATATTGTGTAGATCCAAGTAAGGTGAAGGGATTTTCTATACTTGTGTTGCAATGACAGTGCATATACCTAAAATAAAATAAAAGCCAATCTGACACAAGATTTGTTAGAGTTTACACACTTGTTAAGCAGTTTCAATTCACATCAATAACGCGTGATATACCCCCACAAAATAAAAGAAATCCAAACACACACACACACATACCAAATAGGCAAACATAACAAACAAACAAAAATGGGTAATATCAGAAACATGAAACACCACAACCTTTGTATTTCTTTTGTTTACCGCAGATCACAGTATTTATCCGAATGATAAACCCGTTATAACATAATCGAATGTAAGTTATCTATGTTCCCCCGCTCCCTCTTTTTTCTCGATTTCTGGAATCATAAAAAAGAGGATTGAATGATAAACTGGGCTATTTCTTATACGAAAAGAAAGGACGAGGGAAACTTATGATTTTAAAGTTAACGATGATGGCGCTCGTCATATTCATTCTGGGGGGCGTTTCATGAAAGGACTTGTCGGACGTTTTATCCGACAAGTCCCATTTTATCCGACAGTTACCATAGTAACAGTACCTCTCAGCCAATCAACATCAGAGAAAGATGTCAGATCTGACAACTTGTCGGATGAAAATGTTGATGAAACACTCCCCAGAAGTCAGCTTGTCAGGCCTCGTGTTCTACTTTATGGAAGGTGTATGTCTCCATTCTAGATCTCTATATACGCACATATCTCCTCTATTTATCATTAGTTTCATGGAAAACGATGAATTCCTTAAATAAGAATGAATATCATTTTTATACTCTCTTAATGTTAGCACAGCAGGAAACAGTTAGACGCCACCAGGACTGACTAACTTTTCAACATGGGATGTGATCACTAGCTTACCTCGTTACCGAATTACGTAATTATATTAATTCACGTTTGCTCAGGAAAACTACACACATTAACAGGGGAAATGTTATGTTTAAAACAATTTTTGTTGGGTGCTAATTTTACATTCTAAATTCACATTTCGGAGGAAAAATGTCTTACAACACCTTAAGGTAATTATGAATGATAGAATAAGTCTTTAAGAGGACACAATCTCACATCAGTAACTTTCATTACTTATGCATCATTCAAACACATTCTGACCTGATGCTAATTGGACTTTCCACTAATAATAATAATAATATACAGTTCTTGTACAGCGCATATCACATTATGAATAATGTCTCTATGCGTTTCCAAAGGACTTGGATATTATTACCACAGCTGTAGCTTGGCAGCCGTAATAACTCAGATTACAGCGCACAGGTACCCATTCACCTGGGTTGAGTGCAGCGCAATGTGGATGAATTACTTGCTGAAGGAAACTACGCCATGGCTGGGATTTGAACCCACGATCCTCTGTTTCAAAGTCCGGAGACTAATCCACTGGGCCACAACGCTCCACAACGCTTCTACGTTAAAAATAGTACTAACAAGATTAAAAAGTAGGTCACAATAAAATTCAACTTAAAAGTTTTTCTTCCCGCTTCCCGTTTGCAAAGAGTTGATGCAACCAAAATAACAATTTTTTACTCTTACTGATCCATTATTAATTTCATCAAATTCTTTTATCGCTTTGCTAGTCATGCTAGTGATCAGAGCAAACTTGAAGGGCATAATAATCTTGCAAATGCAGATCTGCAAGAAGACATGTCATGGTGTGAACAAATAGTCGTAAATTAGAATGATACCTGATCTTTATAACTCACAAATTACGAATGAATTTATCTGATTGTTATAATATATCATTATTTTTATATATGTCGAAGATAATGAAGAAAATAACTTATAGGAGTGTCTTCCTCAAACCAGATGGTTTACGAAAACTCCTTAACCATGCTAACCATTTGGCAATGAACAATTCAGAGTTTGTGACCTCAAGGGGACGTTTGTGCTTCTCGTGGCAGAATTTGAAACGGGAGGTTCTTGCTCCTATTATCTCTTCGATCATAATTCATAACGTATCCCACACCATTGACAAAAACCATGAAGGAGGACGAGGGGAAAGGGAGAAAAGAAGAAAATAAAAGAGATAAGGTCAAGAAGATTTTTCTTCAAGTAGGATTAGAAGAAGAATAATTTGTCTGGGTAAAATGTATTCTAGTATATCCAGTCGACAAAGTTTATCCTTATTTAATGAGAAGAGTGCATTTTCAAAGAAAACAAGACAAACTGTACACATATTCATATCATTTGGTTCCCTATTTATGATCTTAGCTTTCCAATTAACCGTTTGTCTTTCGGAGACGAACATTTTCTTTGATGAATGTTTACGTTTCTGGGTTGAAATAATTATTTTCAAATAGTTGTAAGTGCTCACAAGCAAAGTTCATGCGATAATCCAGTAAGTTGAAGGTCAGACCATATCATAACAAATTTTGCGGTTATTAAAACATGTTAACTTTCACGCTTACACAAATACTATAATTAGTAATGGATCGAACAAGACAAGCGGCGGCACCCGATGCATCATCGTCGTAGTTTTATGGCTGTTCCATACTGCCATCAGTTTAAATCATATTCGTATTCTGAATCCTGAATGAGAACCTAACAGCGGTATACGAAGAGTTAATGGAAGGTTGTCACACGAGGTGTGTCGGTCCGTCAAACAAATGGCGTCTAGCATGGTGACACTATTCGGTCTCACTCAGGTTGTGTCATGCAATCACGTGGTTGCGATCACGTGATCATCAAGAGAGCGCCAACCATATTTGCATACTCCCTGATGACAGTAGTCCTTAACCAAAGCATTATTGCATTAGGTCATCTATAAAGTATTTCGAATAGGACCTGACGCTGCTAAAATGTGTTACATATTGTTCATTTACTAACCATGTCATCATTCAGGTCAAGGATGACCAATATAATATTCCTTCGTAGTACTTTTTTTTTTCCAAAAGTGACATTAAAAATCACTGCTCCCAAATTGCATGGCTGCGTGTCTGAAATAAAGATAGATTGTATTCTTAATACACCCTTATTGTGTTTAGTGAACAGAAGTTCAAGGTTTTCTGAGAGTCTTACGGTGCACTATGACATGTGGGATAAGGGGGCACTATTTTAACATCCAAATCAACAGATGTTATTCCTGAACAAGGTCAAAGGTGCCCTTTGGAATGAATCGAGTAATATCGTCAATAATATGAAGAAGTAACATTTCTGTGACAGGACTAGAAAATAACGAATGGTAAGGCAGCTGTATGGTAATTTGTCCTATATTACCAATGGCTTACAATGTAATTCTAACGTGAATGAAATTATTAAAACGCGTGAAGAGATAAAAGGAAGGCATTCATCCAGCGTATATTCCTTCCACAGAGCGGAACAAAACAAAAATAGAAATCGTTTCAAGTATATACTAGAATATATTAACTTGACACCGGACAACAGAAAGTAAATATTCTATCCAATAAATCATTTAAAACGCCACGGTCATTTTATCCAGGTATCACTTCTTCGGACTTGCACTTCTTGTAACCTATCAGCGTCCATGACTAGAACACTTCGTAAGTCCGCTTTAATTCAAGCAGTTATTCATTCATAACCATTAATGTGATATAAAGAAAATTGTACTTTTCAATTTTTTCTGTCTGATCCGTTGAGTAAAACAAATGTGAGTAAAACCATGAGCACGATGAGGTAACCTTGTCCATCGACCACCTTTATGAAACCAATAAACAGACTCTGAAATTTTCGGTTTGGGCTTCAATCTACATGTTCCGTTGTTGCTTAAGAAGCTCGAAAGATCAGTAAAGCAGGGTCGGGCAGCAAAGCTAAATGGTAGCAATTATTTGTTACATTTCAAAGTAAATAGATACTGTATCAGCCTCTGCTCTCTGCCAAAGATCTGTGTTAAGCCATTATAAAGGTCCCGAATGTTACACAGTGAATACCTTCTGCAAATTGAAATAGAAAAACCGTGCAGTTGACGGGGGTTTACCGAGTCAATAAGGGGGCCCCGTGCCAAGTTCTTGACCGTTTACAGACAACTTATGGCTTTTAAAAGTCAGGTCTGTTTCAACACAGATATGTGGGTTGATCGATGATATCAGCGGTGGAGAAAAATCGTGCAAATCATGTAAGTAAACATAGGGACGGGGGCTTCCAACAATCGACCTGTCGCTACAGGCAAAACTATGGATCGACGCTTCGTGTTGGATGAGTAAAAATGTTCGGCGGCTAGGAATTAAAAATGTATTGTTGGAGATTTGAGATAATACTTGGTGTTTCCCACACAACACTTGTATCAAACTTGGTGCCTTTTGTTCGGACTGAAATCGGGTTCGGGTATGAAAGAGAGAACCCTTAGCAAACAGAGCCTGTAAAATTGATTTCTTTCAAACTACTGAAAATGGTAGAATGGTTACGAACTACGTAGAAAGGTTGCGTGAAAATGGGAATGTTTGAACTAGGCCAACGGCGAAATTCAGGAGGAACACAAAAGCCAATGATTCTTTCACTTTTTTTTTTACCTCAGTGTGGGTGAGGAGTGTGGTGCTCACGAAACCTGTGGTGCTAAGCCGAGCAAATTATTCTTCCTACATGATTGTGTGTAATTGCGCGAATCACGAATTATCTTTGTTCGGTTGTTTAGAGCATAAACAGCGTGAAATAGATTGATTTCAGCGGTTGCGATTCATCGTCACCGACAGACAATAGAAGCACCATAACTCCGTGGCTTTTCAGATATGCTTTATTCTCCTCCTATTCTTTTATTTGGTCTGTGACAAATCATATCTATCAAACATATCTGCTTGTCTGAATAAGATACTGTCATCAAAAAGATTTGCCGCATTCCCAATGGTTTGGTATTTTTACTTTTTGCCCTATTCATCAAAGGGCAATGACATAGTTCGAGTGTCATATAACTTTGCAATGACTTTTCTATGTTCGATCCTAGCCACTTCTGATGAACTTCGAAGCCACGTGTTAAAATAATTCTCAGGAGCCTAAGAGCAAATCTCTTTAAATTATAAGGATCATTCGAGGAAGGTGTGATCATTGCAGACACGACCACTTACGAAGTATCATTTTAATAACACTTAATTCACAATGGAATATGTCAGCAGAAAATACATTGAAAAAATTGCGTGAATTATTAAACTGATCATATTCATAAGATCTTTATAATGTAGCCAAACTTCAAGAACCACTTTATTTCATTAAATTTATTTTTGAATTTAGACTGTGATCAGGAATTTATCCCAATTACTTCACAAAAAGTAAGTTCGTCTAACCATATTGGAGCTGACAACAAAGCATATTGAAATGGAGAAAAAAATTGTTTCATATTCAAACTTTACGACTTAAGCAGATTCTCACCGTCTACCCTTTTTGCCATTTTTTTTCTAACAATGTAGAAAACAAAAACCGGGTTCACCAACTCTATTTTGCTCAGAAAGAGTTATGCTATAATATTCACGACCCGAAAAACATGAAAGCCATGCAGTTATGATCCGTCAAAAAAGTCGTTGCTTAAAGGATTACGGCAGTTGCTGCGAACAATACCAACAAAAGACCGGTCTCATATCGCCTTTCTCGCCACCCTTTTCTCCAGACGCGTGTACCCGTGAAGCCCAAATTACAAAAGAATTCTATTTAACAAGAAGTCAAAAGCATGCATCCCGCTTGCAGACGACGCATATAGTCGGTCATTCCACTCTGTGCTATCTAACAAAATGATCATAAATTACTGAAATATTGAAGATCATTCGTCATGATAAAAATGGCCCTCTGACAAAAAGTATGTTATGTCTTGGTTAAGACGAATGGAAGGAAATATCACTTTATTCTAAATTGTACACAAACACTTCCTTGGATTTCTCAAGTAGTTTTGCAAATTCCAATTTATTGTTAAATTAGATTACTCGTCATTTTCTGTTTTCTTATATAAAATATTTCACATCAATTGACGTCGTAATCCATGACTGTAAAAGATATTGAACAACAGGAATTTTGCAAAGAATCTTGATATTATTTCCTGTAAGCTTTTCTTTTAAAAGGTAATATGCTTAGGCGTATACATTTCGATTTCCTTTTTGTCATTTTGATAAAGAATAAGTGTGAATTTTGCAAAGAATCTGAATTCAATTTTCTGTGTATTTGAAAGGGCAAAATGCTGAAACTGAGAGATTTACTTCGTTTTTTAAGGGAGATGGTATCACCAAAAACTACATGGTCCATTTACTACAATCACCATTCATAATCACGACCAACGTCATTTTGTGTCGTAAGGGCTCGGCATTTATCATCATGAAGTCCAAAAATCCTCCTTATTATCACCGGAATAAGTTTGATTAAAAAATACTAGGTAATACTAAGTCTTTTCTCGCGTAAGCTTCAATGGCGACGCGGCAACACGCACGCCAAGAACACTCTAAATTGGTGAACTTTAAACATGCCCACAGTGAAGTAAGGAGTTTATTAACTGTGTTCACATTTTCAAAGCAGATAACCTTACTTCAATCTAAAGAGAATTGCATTTTCTAAACAAGCAATCGAATATAAAAATATGGCAAAGGAACAATTTATTGCCTATATTGCAAAGTTATTGTTATAAATAATATTTGTAACAAGAACTGGTATATGGCCTAACCACATGTAAATGCAGACGGTAGTTGTCATCAGCCTTCCACAATTCGTGTATTTCATCACATGTAATAGGAAGTATTAAAGAATGTCTTCATTAAATCGTTAGTAAAACGTAATCGCAATTTCCCAAGTTCACGGTGAATCAAATCCATACGCACAATATAAGAAATTTCAATAACTTTCACATTACACACGGGGCTATTAAAAAGGAAGAAAACAAAAATGGTGTACAACTGTGTGAGAGTGTGAGGGTGTGTGTGTGTGCGTGTGTGTGCCGTGTGACCTCAGCTATTCTCCCTTTTGCATACCTCCCGTGTTGTGCATACACAATGTTTATTGGATGAAGCAAACCCAAAATATCAACACCTTTCGTTTTACATCCGAATTTTAAGAAATATCCACAATTATACTTGTTTGATTTTTCTACAAATGAAATTGTCGTTTGTATGCAATTTGCCTTTAAATCAAGAACTAGCAGACCACCTTTGGAGCCGATGAAATAAAATAAAATAGAAAATTTGAGGAGGTAAATCGTCTGAACACAGCTTTGACGGATCACTACATGAATGAAAGTGGACATATGAACGTCCTGGAAGCTACAACGCCACAATGCCTTCCATTGCTGTTCATTTATGCCTATTAAACAGCTGCAAATATCACTGGTCGGGAATTTTCTTTGAATGATTAAATTTTGTAGCCGATGAGGATTCAACCATACAGTCCAATCGAAAAAGAGGGTTTTTCGTTTTGTTTACGCAATAATCCGCACAGGATACAGGAGTAGGTTTCCGACATGTCAAAAATGTCTGCATAATTAATGGATGGCAATGATGTTTAATATGAAGAACGTCTCAAATTATTAAAATACTAGTGTGATAAAGGTAATCTACATGCTTAGCAATATATTGCCGATTGTCAAGTGACATAGGAAACTAAATCGAGAGCTTCATTTACTGCGTACTTCTTGAACAATCGAATTTAAATATTTCGATAGTAGGTCAGTTTTATTCATTTTCATACCGCACATTAAATGATGAAATCCATCAGGTAAACTTATCATACAGTGCCTTGTTTGATGGGCTCCATATTTTAAAATAATACCACAGGCCTACATTTAAAAAGAAAAATTATGAAGTCCAAAATGTCCGATATGCATTGGAATGTGCATAAAACAAAATGTTGACGTCTGCGAAGAGTCTAAATCCCACCCGTTATCCTCCCCATAACAGACATGGTAAAAGTGAATCCATAGCACAGTTATGTCAGAGTAGTCCTGACTGTCAATTCATTTTCAAATCAGTTACGGCAATTGTTTTCTTGTTTTCTGTTTCAAGATGGCAAAATGAGATGAAGGAAAAAAATCCAATGCTCTTGCCATTGATCCAACATGGATTATAGCTGTCGAAGTTTCTCCGCTCTTGATAAATCGACCATCATAAATGTCCCGTCTACACCAACGGATCAAGCATATCCACTGTGTCTTCCATCCATCCCCTGTTTGGCTTCATGACGAAAAAATAAATGGAAACACTCTATTCACTATAGTAACGAAAAATAGAAGGGTCATTACAGAGGGGAAAAAATGCTTCCGTTTATCAAGGCAGGATTCATCAGTTTCAAAGTGTCTCAGGAGACAACCTCATGGGCATTGAGATCTCATTCATTGTAAGGAAGTGCGGCCCATTTTTAAGGACCCAATGAGATGCACGACTTTTAAATGGAAGGGGAAAATTAATACCAAACAGCGATGGAGTGTGAACTTGTTTCTATTTAAGATAATACTGAAATGAGTATGATAAAAATAGAAATCATTATCTGGCCTTTACTACCTTCTATATCAAAAACTTCAGCCCTGTATCCCTGGATAGATCGCATTTCATTTGTTAGGTGCATTTTACGATTTTGCGTGCAGAGGGCTAATCGCGACAGGCGCCAGGCGGACCGCTACGGCATACTTTATCCTAATCCCGACCAAATCGAAGTTCTTGAGCTACTGGACTAAGCCCTATCCTGTGTCTCGTACATCATGGACCTACAACGTACATTGCCATAATAACCACTTTTACATCGGTTCCAATAATCCACATATATTTATGAGCATAAACAGTTTTGTGTTTATGATAAAATTGATTTTATTCAGAATTAATAGAAATAAAGCGAGACGATGAGAATAGAACCTCTAATTTACTTTGCAGAAAAATGCAATTCATAATTGTGCCGCAGTCTGAAATAACATATTTGTTTTTATCCTGTTTATGGTCAATGCAGACTTCATCTGGATCTGCAGACATAACTGTGCCAGTTGAGTGTGTTATGATCTATGATCGTTCTTCTTGACCACCGGCAATGGTCAATCATGACCAACAAGAATGGGAAACAGGGGACACGGTCTAGTCTCAGAACAAAGTCTGACTTCAAATCAACGTAATTTTTTTTCTTTTCCTCTCTTTCTTTAAGTAATCAAAACAAAGTTTTGCTTTTGGTAGATACGGCCGGCCAAAATTTAGAGCTGCATAGAAAATGGTACATAATTACAACTACACACATAGAAAATCGACCTAAGGGGCAACAAAACGGTTGAAAATATGTCGGAATATATCCAAGGCACAAAATAGACAAGCTATACATGTATTATGACATAAATACAAATGACGCTGTAAGACTACATAGTTAAAACTAGCACAAGGTGAGTGGTATCAACGGCTTTTGGCTTTACCCACCCTCATAAAAATCATCGAAAATGCACAAGTTACGATTCCCTTGAGTAGAGGCGGCCGACATACGGAGCCGATTGTTACGACGTAATGTCACAGAGTGAGGGACGCACAGCCAAGTAATGATCAATTTTTTTCTCTCACTACTGCACAAAATACCAGGTTTTGCTCACAAATCAAAACTAATTGCCCTGTCTGAAAAACAAGTAATGAAGACTGTTAAGTTTATTAAGGCTATAACGCGAACCATATTATGACGGAAATTCATACCACCTAGAGCAAACTGGTATATTGCTTCCACAACTTCAGCATGATTAGTCCACTGGAAGAATTCGAGAAGTTCAGAAGCGAAAATTAATTTCATATAGGCTCTTTATCATTGTTCGTGATCAAACGCGTTTGAAAAGAGCTTAAAAAGAGTGCATGTGAAAAATTAATTAAACTGAAAAGGCGTCGAAATAGTTTCGGCAAATCCATGACGCTGTGCGTCTTTATTGAGCCGAAACAGTCCAGCAGCTATTAATAGTAGCTCCTTCATGTACGCAGTCATAATTACATCCGCTGAAGTGTGGAATGCGATGGAATGGCAACATGTGTTAAAAATAATACACTGTTAAATGACTGAGCATATTACTCATAGAAATTGCTGTAATGAAACCTTGATCATTACTTGAAAAGAACACAAGATACAACCTTCGAGCTGTCAGTTTAAAGCAGGCCATTTCGGTGGAGCTAATTGAACACACGTAATTCCACACAAGTTGTTGGCGGTCGACAAAACTAACTTTCTACTCATAAAAGTCTAACCAAGCAGTGGCAACAGGGTAACGGTTCGCTTTGTTTTTCAATAAGTTTACCGGGACATTTCGGCGCCAAAGGACCTGGTATTGCGGTATCGAAAAACCTTGATCATCCCTTGCTCTTCCTCTCACACTCTACGTGTCAAAGACACCTTCAATAACCCAATACATCACTCAAAGCCTTTCTCGCGGGCTTCCTAGGTCCTCATTTAACTCATTCTCTTTTTAAAAGACAAGTGTACACCAGACGACAGGCAAATTAAAGAAATTATTTTTCTCTAAAAATATGCAAAGTGTGTTGTTAGCTTGTAACCGAAACAAAATTTGAATTAGGTATGTCGTACCTTTATTTGATTTGAACCAGTTTTCAGGGGCGACGGGGGAAAAGAACAGCCAAACAGGTGCATTTAAAGGTGGGTAAAGGCACGGTAACACAACTGAAATTTCTGCAACAATATTGAAACTTCCATTCCAAAGATAGGATTGCCTTTCATTCCTCTCGGTCAAAATTTAATCAACATACGGAACATAAAACCTCATGAATTTCAAGAAAACAATAGCAGGTCACAAACACGATCGACTCGTCTGGAATACGACATGACAGCAAAGCATTTTTGAATAATTGCTTATGAGTGCAAAGGTCACCGCAATATGGTCTCATATTTGTTTACAGTCTTGAAAAGGCCAACAAAATATGACAGTCTTATGAAGGAGCGTTTTTCTAGGACCGCACGTGAAGATTTTTTTATTTCCCATTTGCCGTTCTTTTTTTTAGGCAATTGTTATTTTATTTCCTCAAAGATGAACTGTAAAGTACTTTGGCCACTTATATGGTAACCTTTCACGTCGTCCAGAGTACGTAGATCATATTTTAAAAGAGGTTACGAAGGCAAAGAGGGCCTTGGAAAAACAAAAGTATCAATTCGCGTCTTTGGTAAATCCGGTCGCACTTTCTTCTCGAACTATTTTTCCTCGAAGTATGTTTCTTCGTTCGGATTGCCAATAGTTTGCATGGTTTGAGCAATTACTTACAATCACTAGTCACCGTCCATCAAATCGTGAAGAAAGCAAAATACATGTATATACTCGGCGTACGTAAAATTCAGAATAAAACCAAAGAAACAGCAACAAAGAAAAGGAGCACATCTATAAAATCAATGACTATAATCTATCGATAACGTATTACATATGGTATAATAACAAAAATTCGAATACAGGTGAGAATTAACTTGTGCTAAAGGTACCACGCTGTTCTGAATACTAACACGCTAATTGATACATGGCATTGGAAATTACTTATAATATTTGTATGGAAGAAAATGCGATTAGTACCACCTATCATTTCGTTGTATGTTATGGAATAGCCTATAAAATATACTTGAATTTTATATCCAAAGAAACTCAGGTGAATTTAATCATCATTTATCAATTCATTTAGCGCTATATCCTTCCTCTTCTAGCTCGTACCTCCCCCCTTCATCTTCCCTCCCCCATACAAACAATAGTGCAAAATGGCTACTGATAATCATGATGATATTACGTTATTTCTACAAATTACCTTCTAGCTCTGACTGTGAATGGGAGACTCGTGAGGTGAAATGTAAGAACACCTTTTCCACATCCTATTTATGTATCACACATTAATTGGTGCGATGACAGGCATGGTAGCTGATTACGTCACGCTGAGACACGTGAGGAAATTTGATGTCACCTAAACCATAATTAAAGGTAATGTAGCCTATTATAGCAAGTAGTTAATGCATTACCGATATTCGTTTGGCAAAATTAATCCTCTTTCCCTGGAAACAATCTTCAAAGGATAAGCGTTTAATTTTCTTAACGTGCATAATAATAATTATTGACAAATAAGACCTACTCGGTTCATTTCTATCTCTTTCATTCATAAAGTTTAAATGAAAGTAATAAAAGGATATATTCAAATGACGTCTATAAGAATAAAACGTGTATATTTCATATTCACAAACTTTCACGGTTAAAAAATCGATATGTTCATTACGATACACTTAAAAATAGCTTGGCAAAAAATGCCACCAAACTTTTAACCAACCCTGGGCAATATACTGTCCACATAACTACTGGTTAAAATCTACACAAATTGGGTAATAAAAACTAATAATTGGGTAATAAAATTGCTCAATTGGATAATAATTGCCCAGAATATATATTTTTTTACCAACATACATTACCCAACACAGTGGACAGTATGTTGCCCAACATTTTAAGTGTGAATGCCATCAAACGCCATTATTCAATACTGTATACTTGGAGCTCATTTAACGTGCAGAGTATTATTATATTTAATCAACATCTTTAAAACTGCGATGATAGCGGATACTTCCTCACCGCACAAGGAAACAACTCAACATACAACATTGACGCGGTGGATAGGAGGGTGGATGCTTAACCGTTAATTCCAATATCCGAACCTTGTACATTCGATGCTCCTTAAAGCTGACGATTGATTTTTTTCAGGAAGGTACGGGGGGGGGGGGAGCAGGTGAGATGAAAGACATAATCTGTCCTTTTCCTTCTTTTAATGCACAAATGTGTGTCAAACATAACATATTGCATAAAAATCTCCCGGCAAAAAAGGCTCCCCCGTTTCACCCCATCCACACATGGACATGACATTGTGTGTGTGTTTGTCATTGGATCTTAAAATCATCCAGCATAAAAAAAATCACAATACAACCACAAAAAGCCGAGAAGGGCAGTTTCAAAATACATTCTCTCGGTATTTTTAACTGTTGTTCTTTTTTATTCAAACGTATAATGATCAGAAACTAGTATGAGTAAATTCTTGATTCTCAGGAATATACAAAAAGAAGGGAACGTATGAAACTGTGCATATAATTAGATATTTCTTAAGAAATCGAATGGATTTTATACATGGACCAGCCTAGCTACACGGCTAAGCATCGGCTGTCAAGTTCAATATCAAATATTTCTAAAATATTTCAAAGATAATGCGTTGAAAGATGGGTAGAAGCCAGCTACGTCACGCAACCACGAGCCCAGAAGTCAACAACTGATTTGTTGCTGGAGCAAAGGGATTCTTTTGCAATCACAATTTAAAGGCAACCACGATCATCCATTCCAGACATCTTTTGACTACCGAAAATGATGATATAAAAATTGTTCATAATATATTTTTTTCAGAAAGAAATCAGCGAAGTTGAGCAGTAAACTTAATTCATGCACTG
The DNA here is from genome assembly GCF_037042905.1 of Lytechinus pictus. Lineage (NCBI taxonomy): Eukaryota > Metazoa > Echinodermata > Echinoidea > Temnopleuroida > Toxopneustidae > Lytechinus > Lytechinus pictus. The sequence continues at coordinate 33,784,040 of NC_087249.1, forward strand.
CAATAATTGCTATTAAGGAACCTAATTAATTGTTTGTTATCAGCCCGACTACTCCCTGCTCCCTTGTCATACCAATAAAGTTATTCTGCGTGTATAGATATATATATATATATATATATAACTTTTGTGGTAAAAATTATGTCCCTGGAATTTAACGACAGCATTGATATGTGAAATTGGAGAAATCTGTGATATTTTAAGACCCTGAGAAGGAAACGGCTATTACGATGTGCTACTTATGGCTGGTAACCACGTCCTGAATAGAATATGTATTGTGTGCTCTACTTTACAGCGGCATGGTTTAATGGGAGTCGCCCGGCTGGCGCTCGAAAGTCCGCTGATCGCTGATTAATAGTCCCAGTAGTGCATTTCTGATGAGGGGTCTGGAGGGTGTATTATCGCGGGCGGTCTGGTGGTCTGAACCTAATACCATTTTACCCTTTTTACACACGCTAAAATTTCCTTAACCCCGTACTATAGGTGGGGCTAAATTGCCATTTAGCCCCACCTATAGTACGGGGTTAAGCTTAGCCCACTTTCTTTTTACACAGCATTTTTGCAAAGTGGGCTAACCCCACCTTTAGTACGGGATTATTTGGCCCTGCAAAAAAGCAGGGTTATCCCAGCAATTGCGGTGCTAAGAGCGATAGTACGGGGCTAAGATCGCTAGTGTAAAACGAAAGTGGGCTAAGCTTAACCCCGTACTATAGGTGGGGCTAAATGGCAATTTAGCCCCACCTATAGTACGGGGTTAAGGAAATTTTAGCGTGTGTAAAAAGGTACGAGTGAAGTACTTGTACTACGAATGATCGACAAAAACCACTAGTCCGGGGTTAGCGAGTTTCGTGTGTGAAAAGCAAGCATTCCTTATCCGGGGTTAGCGATAACAATTTGGCATGTGTGAAAAGGAAAAAAAATAGTACGGGGTTAAGGATAGTACGGGGTTAGCGATAGTCCGGGGTTAAGAAAATCCTGTGTAAAAAGGGTATTTATGGGACAGAGGAGAGCGTTGCTGAGCCTTGTCCATCGCTAAGATGAGCACGCCTAGTTCATCAAAATTGCATCCCGTGAGGATGGACAGTTTTGCTGAGGAAAACGAAGATGCATCACCATTGACAGAGGGACATTATCATTAAAATAAAGTTTTTATATGGGGTAATTTGGACTAACATATGTGTAAAAATAGAATAGGTAGGGCCTAAGTGAAAACTACCACGTTAATTGTCGACGCATGAGGTAGTCTGGTGCAATTGTCGTAAGATTTGTTACAATAAGGAACCCAACGAGATGCTAATGGTTTTCAGAGCAAAATAAGAGATGAATATGTTGGAGAATATTTTTAGAATGCATTCTCAAAGCTATTGAAACATCATTTTTCCGACACGGTTACTTACATCCTTGTAAGAAATATTTAACGCATGCCTGATCGAGTCAACTGTCGAGTTAACATTACCATTCTCGGAAAATCAAACCGTAAAGGTAATTATTTATAAAGTAGGTCAAAACAGAAGCGAGCTTCACAAACGCATTGCAAAGGCTCGTTTCACCATGGTTTAACCAAGTATTCAAATATCTGTCAGCAGCCTGCCGAAGATGGTTCCTATTTGAGAAAGCACAACAATTTGTTTTTGGTCCAGACAACCAAAGCTCTGCATCTACTACTAGTTACCATGCACTGTATCAGTTTCTCGAATATCTATTTAATCGTTATATTTTCTGTTTAAAAAGTCACATTCTATATTCTAATGAATTGTTAAATTTTACCGAATGCTATTACTATTTATTCCTTGTCTTCAATAAAAACAAACAAACACTGAGTGTCAGTTCGCAGGTTTTGGGCGTCCAATCTATACATTATCAGTTGATCCCCCTCTCTTATTGAATGTTTTCCTTGTATTTCTTTCAGTATCAATGTCAGAAGACAAACAACCACGCAGGGAAAGGGTCTGTACTGTTTATTTTCGAAATGTGAGTGCGAAAGGTGTTGACATCGCGTCTTATTTTATGCTTGGATCTTTGTTTGACGGCAGTGGTTATGAATCAAACATCCATTTAATTAAGATTTCAAGTGAATTGTGACAATGCGATGGATCTCTCGGGATTGGTGGATGAGCCTAACGCCAATGTCGCCACATTATAGTCTACTTACACAGCCGTTTATTTTTTTCCCTGTAATTTTCCCTGTAATGGTTCAACCATGAAATTATCGCCATGCTATTAACTCCACGATTCCAAAAATATATGTTGTTGTTCACAAATGCCAAAGTATTAAAACAGTCTAGATTGCCATTTACCTAATTGGCAGCGATTTGGCGAATCGAGTATATACGCACCATTCACATCACGGACGGTACTGGTGCTACTGCGATATCTCATCCGTTTCAAATCCCATTGAAGCGATCATTCTCTAAAATATTAATGCTCATCACTCACAAACACACCCACATCTCGACCTACGCACACAGCCCGGAGTAACACATCGACACACCGTATAACACACGCACTTGTGAGACGATTTACAGCATAATGTACGAGTCAACCCCCCTTTCTTCCCCTTCTTGCCGCTCCATTAGTGCCCGTCTGACGCCTCTACAGCACCCAAGGTACTCTTTTAGTCCCGCTAATAGGATGATATTCGATATATGAAGCTGTGAAAAGCAGTGACAAAGAGGAATGTCAATCGCAACGCCGAGAAAGAGCATCCATTTTTCATCTCGGTTGCCCTCTCTCTCGTCGGATGAAGATATGGAACAAGTTGACAGGTGTTAAGTGCGATGTATCTCCAGATAATGAAGGGCTAGGATACTAGGAGATAAAGAAGACGCACCTGTAAAAAGAAAATAATCTCTTAACACATTGATTTAAGCTTTAGTGATATAAATATCTAACCGAAAAAAACTAATGAGGTTCTCTACCATTCACCCTCTAGACATGCGGGGTAAAAATTATTTTGAGGCAACTCGAGGACTATGATGCTTTAACTACAGAATACAGGGAAGATGGGCATGAATTTGACATCATCAGAATCAATTAACACTCGCCTTTATCTGTTTTATTAACAACAGGTTTCCGGGGAACATACACAGGGCAGGTGTTTCATTCAATTTGGAATCACAGGTTTACATTATTCACCATTCTGGATAATGTATAAACCATGAAAATTAAAACTGAAAGAAAGTACCGATCCAACCCAGCATAAGGCAGGTGTTATTAAGGCAGGTGTTATTTTCTAGATATGGATGCATTTAGTTCGTAACTATCTTAACACTTAACCAGTTATTAAATGACTATTCATAATAACTCTGTAAACGTTGGAATAAAACGTATAAGCATTACTTTCAAGGAGAGTAAAATGCCCACACCCTGTTGACACGGTTTACAGGAGAAAAAAAAATAATAATAAAGTCGATTATTTCCCAAGCTTTCCTTTGCTGCCCCTTTTTGTTATCTTCTGTGTGCGTGTGTGTGTGTGTGTGTGCGTGTATCTCTCTCTCTTCCTTACTCTCTTGCAAAAAATTGGATAAGCTACCTCTGCCACGGCATTTATTTTTTTTCAAGCGAGTATCCCATTGAAGATCAAGGGAGTAAAGTTCCCTTTGGAAGATACATCCTACACTGGTCCATCAAACCATGATCAAACCATGGAATAGGTCCATGATCAAACCAACCCCACACGCAGTCACACGAGGGCAGACTGAAGAATGCTGACGAGCGGCGGGCATTTCACCTCACGTCGTTATTGTATCATCAAGGAGAATCTTAATGGGTCACCAATCCATCACCAGGGGTACAGATGATGAGCTTTATACCCCGGTTGACGAGCAAAGGAAGACCTTATACTCTTCGTCTGTCGCCTGGTCTCGGACGCCAGAACTGTCTTTGAAGGGAACGGAATAGGTAAACATAAGGAAGGGAGACTATATTATGCTCGTGATATGGAGAATGATTTATTCGTGAGCTTTATATTTAGTTTCGGTAGATTCACAAGGAAGGATGTGGAATTCTTAAAACCCAAATTTTTACATCCTTACACTTTGGCTATTGCACAGCAATGAGGAAAGCAATATTCGTAATTCGAGGCGATCTGAATGGTCAAAAACTAACCTGAACCTCAAACACGGCCGATATTCTGCAGGAAGATGGCCGGGTTCTCAAGAAAAAAAGGTTACCTGGAATGCACTGATGTGATAATTTGAAATGTAGGTGTAGGCCTACTTGTTTAATCTAAATCTAACGATAGACTCATTGCAAGAAATCGATTAATAATTGGGCAAGCGCTCGTGTCATCTAAGGAAGATATGAAACGCATGCGTACGCATTTTAACACCCGTACCAACCACCCACACATATTTACATTTACCTGGTAAAATTGATTTGAATTAGCAATAATTCATCAAAGTATCACTGCCGCCAATACAAATGTTGCCCCAACCAAATTTGCCAACTCTGCCTATGGGTTACCGTTCGTGTTCTTGGTTATGTGTTTGTGGAGTGGCATGGTGGATCTTTAAAGGTCAAGTCCAACCCAGAAAAATGTTTGTTCAAATAGAGAAAAATCAAACTAGCATAAAGCTTAAAAAATCATCGAAATCGGATGTAAAATAAGAAAGTTATGATATTTTAAAGTTTCACCTATTTTTCACAAAACATTAATAATTATGTACAACTCAGTGACATTCAAATGAGACAGTCGATGAAGTCCCTCACTATTTCTTTTGTTTTTATTGTTTGAATTATTATACAACATTTAAGTTTGTACAGATTTGACAATTACCAACTTGACTGAACCATAAAGTATTAAATAATGATAATTCCACATGATCATGGAGGAATTAATCATTGTTTCACTTGACAATGAGGAGAAATTTAGAATATTTCATTTTTCATATTTCTTATATAAAAATACAAAAAATGCTAAGTGGATGACGTCATCAGTCTCCTCATTTGCACACCGACCAGGATGTGCATATTACTGTTTTGTGAAAGCAAAACTTTAGAAAGTCATAACTTTCTTATTTTACATTATTCAAATCAACTTTTTGTTGGGATGGACTTGTCCTTTAAACATATCCATTGTCGTATATCATTTATATCCCACCTAAAATGACTATATGCAGTTGAAACCATATAAAATCCTCTTATGACAAGTTCAACGCACTGGTTATGAACTTGGGCGTCCTAACAAGAACAAATTCAAATTGTCGGTAACCACGTTAATGCATTAGCGGCGCCTGGCGGTACCCGAGACCTACAAACAGCTTTTATGAATTGGGGAAACACCTGGTAAATAGTTTTTCCATTTAACTCTTTCGATTAAGATATGGAAAATGGACTACTTCTTAGATAGACCTAGTAAAGTGAAGAAATAAGATTTCATACTTGTTGGGGGCCATGTTATAGGGTGGCACTGCACTAAAGTCGTCTTATTTCAAGGCAAGTTTAAGAGTTCTAGTCCTTACTCGACCAACACTTCTATCGCTTATTGTGTGTCTCTCATGTTACTACACAATTCTAAAACTCAAGTTCCATTACATCGTCAGCTGAAAAACTCAGCTAGAGATTCCACTGGATGTGAGGATGTGGATTTAAGTGGTGTAGCAGAAATTTAGAACGTCCGCGTTGCTACATCTTTTTGACCAAGTAGGGTAAATCGTATTCACTTGATAACCAATACCACATAGACTTCCATCAGCAAGCTCAGTCGACGGAGAACTAGCCGAAGTGGAAACACGCTTTATTGAGATATTGGACCTTATTAAGGAAAGTACAAGTGACGGCTGTGTGTGTGAATGAATCACACATGCACTAAATCTAGGTGTTAGAAATACAAAAGAGTCTTCATTTTCCAACCAATAGTGCTCTACATTTTCGAGATGTCTGTTGAAAAAAAGTCGGCTTCTTTCTAATCTTGAATGAATCTACATTCAACCTTGAAGAAATCACTCTTCACTTAAAGGAAAAGGTTCAACTAAACATTTTTTTTAGAAATGCAATAGAAATCACACTACGAGCACCTTTCACAGGTGGATTTTAAAAAAGTACGATTTTGCACTTAAGGTGCTCGAAGACAAGAAAGCTGCAAAGATGCTCCTAGCATGGCATTTGGGGTGCATCTGTAGTACAGTGTGCAAAATAAAACTTTCTTTTTTTTAAAGAAGTTTAGAGTGTTATAACAATGTAGCCTATCTGGCATGCAGGGATATCAAGAACATGTGGAAATCATGAAAACACTGTAGTCTGACTTATCCAGCACATGGGTCATAAACTTGAAATTTCCTTCACGGAAACCGTTCATCAGAAGTACAGAACGTAACAACCCCCAAGGACGTATGGAGTTCCCGCCGTTGGAAATTCAATCGAGCGCTTTTGTGGAATTATTTTATTACTGACCAGCTCTACGTGCTGGGCAAAGCAGAATGTGTGTTTTGGTGAGCTGTGTGATATGTGGAAAAGTTCAACAAATGCCACCCTAATCGCTAATCTATAAATAATCGATGAGTACGGCACGAAACTTTTAATGATCTCCGTGTGACAGTTCCCGTTCACTGCTCTTTATATCCCACTTGCTTCATATTTTTTTATAGAATGGTATCATAACCATTTTTTTTTTTTGGGGGGGGGGGATATTATAAAGGCAATATTTTAATATCTCCCTTCCATTACAGTGTATGCGTAATATATTCCATATACAGCTAACACGATGTTCTAGGATATTTCCCCGAACTAAATGCCGAGCCGTGATTCTCATTAAAAGAAACAAAATATTATGGTATTCGAAATTAAAGAACATTTATCATTTATTAAAACGGAAACCATGTTCTCCCTGATATGTTTGCCACCATGGGTTGTAATCGGAAATTACAGAGCACTTCTATGAGATTCCGCATCATGTTGACGACAGATTCATTTATAAAATGTAATATAAAATATTATGAGCGATCGTACGCAGCATGTTTGCTACGAAACATCATAAGGGATCTCTGGTAATATCAGCAGCACAGATGTAATATCTAGCATTGATGTTGTTCTAGGCCATTCGCTGATGAGAATGGTTCTACCAGATCTTGTCGCCATGTTTGCACTGACATGGCTTGTAAGATACACCGATGACCAAGTCTGTCAAAAATAGCGCATGTGTGTGTGGGTGTGTGACTGTGTGGGGGTGTGTGTGTGTGTGTAGAGAGAGAGAGAGAGTGTGGGAAGCTGTGTGAATGAGAACGAGATACGGAGAGGGAATGTGTGAAGATGATGCGGGAGACACAATAAATAGGCCTAGAGGAACTCGCATGCCTAATATTTTACATAGCGGGAAACGAACACATTACTATGATTTCAAAATATTAGGGCAAAAAAGGACACACGCCGGAAATCGGTAACGCAGAGTCCATAATTGAAAGAAGGCAAAGAAAGAAAATAAACTACGAGACAGTGATACAGTTAGAATCGGTGTGCGGTATGTTTTTCGAGGAAGGGTGGGGTAAAACATTGATGTAATAGATACCCCAAAAAAATGGAGAGTATGCCAACATACATAAAATGCATTTAATATGTGAAAAGGGGATGGAGAAAGATGGGGGGGCGGAAATGGGAACTAATGATTTAGAGCAGAGAAAGAACAAAGTGGGTAAATACATGGAAGAGAGAAAGAGAGATATAGAAAGTGGAAGAGAGAAAGAGATGGACAGAGAGACAGAGGGGAGTGTGTGACTAGAACGAGCCTAATGAGATTTTGAACTTTCTGGTATAAGTGATCGGGCATGAGTCAAGGCCGAGGATATGATGAAAAAGCCATACGCTGTTTCAATATAGAAGCTTACTCTTTCAGCTTGGTTGTCTGTGCATGGAGGTTGGAATATTGTACAATACAATATTCCATATACTTAGACAAAAGAAAAATGCAATACACAAACATGAAAAAATACCACTTAAAATACTTGACATGGGAAATTTCATTTCATCCTGCAATTGAATTAAAAAAATTGCCAGAATCGGTGACATAGCTGGGTAATGTCCATAGTCTTTTTTTATACAGTGCAAGTTCACCCACCCCCCTCAATTCACTTTGAACAAATAGAGAAAAATCAAACAGACATGGCACTTAATATTTCTTTAAAATAGGATGCAAAATAATAATGTTACATTTAAAAGTTGCTCATTTTCATAACCAAATGATAAAGATATCCTGCTCTGTATATAAATGATCATGGGACTTTTGATGTCACGCAGTCATCTTTGTTTGAAATAATCAGACCTTTCATATAGATTTGATGGTAAAAAGGATCTCTGCTAAATAGCAAGAAATAATGTTGGGTATACATTTTCAAACCAAAATTTACAGTATGGAAGGAATATAATTGTTCTTTCTTTCCAAATTTGATATTTCAAAAACTGCAAACCAATAGTGAATGTGTGAGGTCACCAGTACCCTCAATTGTGAAAATAAACCAAACTTACAAATGTCACTTTCGTATTTCACATCCAACGATATCGATGAAAAATTGTGTGTTACGCTTGTTACGTTCCTCTCTTCTTGGACTTTACATTAAGTAAATAGGGCCTAAATAAACCATGACAGCAATGAATGCAGTGACCTGATATTTTCTACGAGAATCCCTCGTGCCTTTATATCACTACAGGTACAGGATTCGGGTTAACTTGTAATAGGGTTTTCAGTTCAGAATACGATGAAGGTGATTAGGATTTTGAGTAAGAGTAGCGTTCGGCCTGACCTGATTTTCCATAACAGCATTTGTCGCCGGAGCAAATGTCTGCCAACGATGATGCAGCTGTATGGTCATTCATTTTCCGAAGGAAGTCCAAGAGATGCAAAGACTAATAACGAGGCCTTCCGTATACATCATAAATATCACACAACCCCTTATCATCCTAGTACCATCTCTTCATGATCAAAGTGCAAGAATAACCATGGTTGTATACCTCCATCATGGTCATGGAAAAACTCTCCCAACTTGAGGTCCCGTTTCACAAAGACTTGTTACAATAACAAATGTACAATTTCTATAACAAGTTTGCTATCAGCCAATCAGGCTGGATGATTTCAGTAGCTTTAAACATTTATTTCAAATTTGGTATAATTACAAGTTTTATGAAACGGGTCCCAGGTTGAATAGAGTCTCCGATGTGGTGGAGACGGTGGGAGACAGACCAATCGGTCGTTGCTCACGTCATGGTATCATTCCATTGTCTAACGATCCGTAGCAGGATTATGATGCGATGAAAACCAGGAGTAACCCGAGCAGTCCAAAGTGGGTCCACTCCTACGCAATTGGGTTAGGACCAGTCCGCATAAGAAACATTAGACCTCGCCCATGTTCTTATTGATATCATGGCGCCAAATAATGGCGGCGTCGATAAGGAGTTGTACAGTTATGCAAGATATTTTCAAAAGTAATATGTGTTTATATAACTGTATTAATTATACCTAAAGTATATATATGTATATATATATTTCAATTAGGCTTCCCGAACATTGCGATAAATGTTTGCACTTCATTGTCTTTGACCCACAACAGAGAAATCCATGAATACCTCCGCAAGACAAGGTTACTAACCCTCAAACACAGACACGTGTACACACACTTTCGCATTGGCTTGCTATTTTTTCACATTTAAAAAAGTAAACTGCAATATTGCTCTTTGGAAAATTTTCAAATATTTGACGGGCATTATCATTTGAAAAATAGTTGATATCCAGAAATTGTAACGGCATACCTAATATATTACTGTAGTTACCTGTCACAAGTACATTTTCCCCGAAAGTCGTCATAATATTAGATCTATATCCTACTGGCTTCATTCTCACATGTGAACAGTGCCTACTCAGACAATGATACTTGGGAGAGATCAGTGGTGGCTTGTTTTGTGGGTCAGAATTACGATACAATTTCAACCAAAACTGGCGCTCTCCGGTTGCAACCTCTAGGAAAAGTGCACCGAAGAAACAAAGATAAAGACGACTCAATATGCTTCCTTACACCAGGGTCAATGCTTACACGTGACTGTAAATACGATATATATTACCCTCATATTTTTTTTGTTCGTTGAATAACAGTGTGGTATTATTTATAATAAAGACCAATGTATTTTAGTGACCAGTCTGTGAATTAATTGCGATTATTATCATAACACTTTTAAACAGAAGTGACTACGATCCCTAGTAAATATCTGCAGACATTGTCCAGATGCATCAGAAGCCAGCGAAATTAAGAGAATACTGTTTCTAATCAAGGAGTTGATCTATTCGCAGTCTTATAGCGAAAGAGTGGGGTTTGTCATGAAATCTTCCATTGGGATTCTTCTATTGAGATAACTTTTCACAAACTGTTTTCCTTTCAATGTCAGGTTATCAAGTTGTCAAAATAGCTGCAAGCTGTACCATTCTTCTTTTGCTCCTCCCCTCCTCCTCACCATCCTCCTCCTTGTGCCCACGTCAACAGGCCGGTCGATCGACGAGTGAGAGAGTGAGAGGCAAGACGCGAGGCGAAGACTCCGGAGAATGCGCACCGAGAGAATTTTCGTGTCGTGAATCGCACGAATGCGGTCACTGGGGAGAAGGTGAAAATTGAGGCGGCGACGCCGTCAGCCGTGGGTCGAGACAACCCCATGGTGCCTTCTGGGTAAAGAGGGGCCCATTCAAGCGGAAAATTTAAAGGGAAAGATGCAACCTCACGTAATATATGACTGGGAACCATGGTATGCAGCTGCAAATCACACGTTTATTAACAAAATTAAATGATAAACTGCATTTTTAAAGAAAAAATGTAATGCGGTTAAAAAAAAAACGCTGTCTCTCCATATCCATGCCGCATAGTCGCATGTCATTCGATTGAAACAAGACACATCCAAGCAATCTTGATCACTATTGCGCCATTCTGCGTCTCCTAAATCTTCAGCATTCTACCATTATCTGAATTAATGAGTAAGAATCCGATCAGATCATCTACAAATCAAAAAGATGAATTGAAATAATTCAGTCCAACCCGCCTTTCGTTACACAGTAAATTTCAACACAAGCTTTGGGAAATTGAAAAGAAAAGTACGAGGACCTTCCCAATTTGACTTGGTGGTATTAATCGTAATTTGGCCTGTTAACCCGGCCTCGTCTCTTCTTACATATCCAACTAGATTGTCCTACAAGAGGCTTAGCCTCTCAGAAACAGTCACCAAGAATGCAAGACTTTCAACTTACATGTCATAGAGTACATGTCATAGAGCAGAGTCAACTCGCATTTCCTTGGGTAAATCAAATAAAAACAAGACAGAAATCACAGGAATAGAATTGATAAATTACTCAGAAAAACTTGTGTGTTGTGTTCTGTTTTTGTTTCTAAATATTTCCTACGCAGGAAAATGTTTAGAACACCTGATTACAGATCGATGGAAGTCTACCCATGCCCCCATAGCATCCTGAACCATACACCACCAAAACACTGACTTTTGAAAGAGGTCTTGTTGTGAAAGGGGATTTCTTTCAAATCAACTATTCAAATCAATCAGTGAGGGGTCAGAGGTCAAAATACTTTGATGTCTATATGTGACGTCACTTGCCTGTCTGTCAAATCTTGGGGAGAAATTGGGAAGAATGCGACGTTATTTGAAGTCGTTCTGATTTATCATTATTTTTTTTGTGTGTGCTTATAATTATTTTATTGTTTGTAGTTTTGTGGTCTTTCCTTTGACGATACGTTTATGTATATTTGCCACCCCCCCCCCCCCGGACAGAAGAATTCTCTAAATGAATCGGGTAATCAAAATGTAGGAATAACGTATCAATTACACATGAAAGTTGTCCAAGAAACATTGGGCTAAAGGCCTTAATTATAAATATGAGAAATTTTCATTAAACATATTTGTATGAATATCATGTCTCTTCTAAAAATATATTTTAAAAATGAAATATATTATGGCACATAATATACAGACACGGTGTGTCATATTGGTTCAAAGGAGATTTCTCTGAATGGTTTTTGTTTGGGATCGTGTGGGTTAGAATACATAGACTTAGTAAAGAATTTCGCACAAGTGTGGCTGTTAAGTATGAAGAAATCCTTACACAAAGATTTTATCCACGAAGACAGGTCAATGGCATGCGATATATAGAAACCGTAGGGATTTATCAGCATAAATATTGATGTTTTGATAACGGTAGTATCACATTCGCTCTTCGAGGCGGGAAGGCGCGAGTAATGGCTTCATCAACACCACATGTGGTGGCTGACTATATCATATAATTGTACACAAGACAGACAGGCGGAGCAGCGAAAGGCTACCTGTGTTTTCATGAGTGGTGTTATCAATGAAAAGATGGCTATGATCTTTGAATGACCCTGTTTTGTTTGTGGCCAAGAGATGGCGTCATCTTAAGACTATTTCTATGAATATGCGTTCTCTCCAGAAAGTCGAGCTCAAACCATTTTCTCCACTTTTCATGCCAGTCATCACTCTACGTGTTTCCTTAATATAAATTGACTCATACACATGAAAACACATGCTCAAACAAGACTTAAAACAAATTTTAAAGAAAACGAACTGTAATCAAATAAATTCGCTGGCCATAAACACGTACTTTCTAACAGGCTGTCAAATACGTGCAACACCTTTCTCAAAACCGATAATCCAACACACACAACGGGTGTGTTCAATTATTCAAACAAAGGATATGAAACAAGGATGCATTTAATTTTCAAAATGTGCGAGTTTTCAATTCGTGATCAAAGTGCACGGTGACCCACCTACGGCTTGTCACAATTTGTTTAATTTATTCCGCGAGACGATGAGTTTTTAAAATTACATTTGTCTAGATTCAATAGAGCTTCATATAGTGAGTTTTCTTTTTGAAAATTGGCAGTTATCAAAACTTCCCAATTGTTAGCACACTATCGGTACATAATTCAGACTTTATGAAGAACTTGTAATTTCAAATGGGACTAAAACTACACAATCATAATGCGCGCGCCCACTCACCCACACGCCAATACACCCAATTGTGTTTTACATTATGTGTGCACACTTACAAACAAAAAACACACCCCCTCTCACATAAAGTAATATGATAGCTATATCTTTGAAAAGCTTTTAGCTTTCCAGAGAAAAAAAACTGAAATCGAAAAAAGGACAATGGGTAATGCGTTTCAGAAACCTTCTTTCAACTGGTTTGTGCACGGTTATTTCTCGTCTCATTGAGATGCGACACACCGAGTCCTTGGGGTCCTGGTAGTAGAGCGCCATCGCGGACCCTAGTCGGCGACGAGCTGGTGGGGAAAGTTCATGTATCTGTACATTTTGCGAGAAAAAAAAACCCAGACGGCTCTGAATAGACCTTTGAAGTGGTGAGTGATAGAAAATATAATCCCCTCAATCAGGAACCTTTATAAGGGCTAATTCTAAATCACAAGATCTTTTATGATTTTCAAGGCTTCTCATGATTCTATTGATACATGAAATCTAATCTATTGTTTTAACTGTAGAGCTGAATACCATTTACCACGTAGGGTAAAGAGTAAGCTTCAACAACACTGTTAGACATACTTTCATGTAACCATGGTTACAGATTAATTAGAAGTGATTCCAGATGAAACAAAAATACCTTCTTAACAAGTGCGTTTAGGTGGTTTCCTGTGCCTATACCGAGGGTCAAAATAGAGCGCATAGCTTGTTTGAAATAAAGATAATAATAATAATAAGTCGATGAAAAAAAGAATTCATTGAAATCTCACGGTTTCCGAGGCTAGACGCTTCAATGCATAATGTCAACAATAATAACACAAATGATAATAAAAACAATTATTATCATCATTATCATTATTTTAAAAAAAGATGTAGAACATCTGAAGGAGGGAATGCTCATGTGGTTAAGGAGCGAGTTAAGCCAGAGACTTCACACTACGTACAACTCAAGTTAGCAACATTTTAGCAGCACAACACTGTGATCACATTTGTACAGCTGCAATTTTGCACTTTCCGATCTAAAAGGTTTCAAAAGTGCTCCCAAGACCAGTAAGGTGTAAACTTGCACCTCTAATAAGTTTTCTAAAGGTTGTATCGCTTTTGTGAAATATAAATGTGCAGAGTTGATTGGTTATTATCTACCAAACCTTTTTTTCAAAGAGTTCATATAGGCATCGATCAGTTCAATACGGTAATAAGATGCAATAGGTTGCAACAGTAACACGTTTGATTAGATATCTAGAGATGTTTGTTACATAGCTAACGTGAATCTATATTATGCATGCACATAGAACTAGTATAGTGTTTGGAAAATTTTCAGATATGGATACTCTCGTTGCAAAGAGGGCTTTCTATTCCCATTTTGATCCTCCGAAAAAAATAAGTTTTTCTGGAATGATGAATGGCTCTGGGTTAAGTGTGAGATGAAAGGTGGAAGTAGCCTAGAAAAACATGAAAACAAGACCAATACACCCCAGATGTCAACAAGCGGATGCAATCTAGGCTAAACGAAAAGACTGTGTAGACACGAACTTGCACGAAGGAGGATGGAAGCAAGATCGAGAGAGAGAAAAGGGAGAGTAGTTTCACCCGGAGCTATTCGGCCGCGCATCGACGAGAGAGCCGTTGACATACACGTCCACGGCTCAATGCAATTTGAAATGTTAGATAAACGTTTGGTAATCGCAATTCAATTCGCCGTCAGTCTATCAAGTCCTCAGTAATAGAGATCGCATGGAAAGACTTCTCTCAGGGGAGAACGTGGGCTTTGTTACAAACTCAATGGGCAAGTCGAAAGAAAACGAACTAAAACCATTTTGGCAAATAAAAACATATTATTTGAAAGTATAACATTTTAATTTCTTAAGTTTTTATAGCCATTAATTTTATGTAGATCAAATCATTGGATACTACAATGATATCCTTAGTTCTTTTTAAGTAGTATTAATGAATAATATATTTCTCGTAATGTATTTTTGTGTGTGTGTGTGTGTGTGTGTGTGTGTGTGTGATTCGTACCCTTCTTCAACGTTTTGGTTTGGGTACAAGTAACTGAAAAACAGCAACATTCATTAAACATCCCATGAACCCATAAAAAATGTAATGCATTCATCTCTACAGAAAATGGATATCCCATCACGCTTTGATGAAATGAAAATGGAAAAAATAAAATTCGCTTCTATCATGGTAAACATGCATATAGACAGTCTACTTGCGTACATGGTTAAAGAAACAATACTAATCAAAATAACCACTGAAGTGTTGATAAGAATTAATATATACATGCTAATATTCTCTAATAAAAGAGACAAAAGAATGTATATCTTAAAAAAAAATGATTAAAAAATAACACAGATTCCCATCCTCATATGCAGAAAAAAAACAGGGTAAACATTTTTGACAGACTGAAAATACGTGAAGCAGGGTTGTCAACGGGAGAGTACGGAGTCAGACCGCCGGAGCCGTCGGGCTCGGGGACAAGCAGTTGCTACGTTGATTTCCATCATCAGCATCGGGGTCAATGCCAAAGGTCACACTTGGAGAAAAGCTCACAAACCCTATATACCGTGTGTAGCTGGAAAAACTGGGTAAACTGAATAAGACAGACTATCAACCTGATCCACTGTACTATTTTTCCAAAGTATACTTTTGTCATGATTGTCTGAAAAAAGTATTCAATAACAAACGTTTTTCGAAGAGACGTAGTTAAATAGATTTTGAACCCGGTGCAAACGATCAGACGAGTTCTGAATAGTGTAATGAGGGTATACAAGTTGATAGCACTGGTGACAACGTTTACATATCAAACAGGCAGTTCCAGAAGAAGAAACAAAAATAACGAAATAATAAAGGAGATAAAATAGTCCCATTTATCTTGAAAAAAGATTGAATATGAAATAATATTGTTAACAATAATAACATAATCATGACATCAATACTGATATAATGATAATAATGATGACTAAGAAGATGATGATATTTAGGGAAAGGGATGGATGTGTTGCAGACCACCCCCTAAAAAAATTGAGTATGCCAGATAAGACGAAATAAGTAACCTAAAATGTATTTATCAATTTAAATTCAGATGAGAAAAATAAGAGAGAAGACGAGTGGTGACAATCCTACATAACTAATATTTTGACATTTATGTATTTCATAATATATATATATATATATATCTATATATATATATATATATTTATATTTCTGAAGTTTTACCTATAACCAATTCCAGTCATCATATAATCATTAATCTTTGTATATTTTTATACTGACCTTATAGAAGCCACATAAAATGTATATTTTGGTGAAATAAGATATAGTCATATAATTAGTCTAGGATCATGAAGATGGAAAACGTAAATAAAGAACCTAATTTGTCTATTCTTCAATTTCTATTTATGTTGCTCCAAGTCCAATTTCCCCCAAATACATGCTATACAGCAGCTACGATCAAGGGTCCATTTTATCCGTGTGTATACCCGAAACGTGTGCGCGAGATTATGTGCATGTATGTGCGTGTGCTGTGTTCTATTGTTGCAATTTAGCATTTACAAACAGGCCTATTGAACACGCACACGTCCGTTGATAGTAGGTCCATGGTTGAATCATAGGTGATTTTGCTACGGGCCTAGATAAATATACCCGGGATATATACGTACAGAATAAATGGTAGAAAGTCTGGAAAAACGACTTGTAGAAAGTTGTCGAACAACCGGCTTGGCTTGTCAACCATCAAATTGGAAAAATGATTGGGATTACGGAAAGAAGTGGCACTGAATCATTGCAATCGTTGTGTAACATAAGGCCTAATCCGCATCTACTCTTCATCATTCATTAGTCGTTATTGGAGAGACAAGAAAGATTATCCAAAACATTGCACCCACCAAGTAGAAACGCAGAATGTGTATAGCAGCAGTTAAACAGCCGCCATAACATGAAAGTGTAAGGAATTATAAAGACAACGTTCCTAGGCTAATTGTCGAGTTCATTCAGAGTTCATATTATACGATATCAATTACATTTAACTATTAATCAGGAGAGCTTTGAGCATTTCTGGAGCGCAAGAGAGACACGAATAAGGAAAGCATTCACAACAATATAAATAGAGTACATAGTAAGTCTAAACGTAATCAAGATAATGTGAATTTCGGCTCCGTCTGCGGGCCTATATAATGTATTTCATGCTTACACTCCACAAAAAAAGTAATTTCCAATGTTCCAGCAAAATGCGCCAGATGATAAGTCCATTATGAAGGTCCTTCATAGAAAACATGTTTCCAGCATTTACAGTTACGGTCCAAATTCATGGTCCATATAAAAAAGAAACCGACTAAGATCGAATTTAAATCACGAGTTTCATTAACATCCATGCTTCGAATTGGAAGTTTTCTCCAAATGGATCACAGAAACGGGAGAAATTGAAAAAAAAAAGGAGAAAGTTTAATCCAAGAATATTGGTAGTTTGACCTCCATATTAGTGGCGCCATATCAATATATCCCGCATACAGTACATCGTTTTGATACGAGACAATATAGCAATCGGGTTGAGATTTTTCAAACTCACGCTTTCTAACTGTACTCCTAAGATCCATTTTGTTATTTTGATAGAATAAACACTTAAATCAAGTTAAATATAATAGAAGAAATGAAGATAAAAACGAGGTCGTGTATATTATTTTCCTCTCAGGATGGTATTTCAGGTAAGGTCTGAGGCATATACTACGCTGGTTGTCTAGATTTGCTCCTTTGGCGGCACGATGTCTACCCCTCTACAGCTGTCATTTTCACCTGGCCGAGATACACCTGTGTCACGTGTACGACGCCAATACATGTCATCATCGTTACATCAAAGGTAATTGACTCCGGGAAAGTTGTCAAACTTTGCGCATCCAACATATCACAAGCATATAGGCGCCACGCCGTTCGATCCTTAGATTGTAGTTTTTGGTTCGGCTTATTGGGTGACATATCTGAAGAATAGTGTACTTTTGCTGGTTGTACAATCTTCTATTAATGAATATCAGATTTTCAGCGTTTCTATTAATATCAGGATTAGAAAAGCAAACCTTAAATGAATATATGAGAATGTCCAAATATAAAGAGTCTGCTAGTACCTCCCTGACATGAGAAAAACGGCTTTTTATACTACGTAACACTGCGTCGCCGGTAAAAAAAACAAAAAAAAACAAAAACAAGATTTTCAAGGGCAATATCAGGGTGACACACCGTACCTCATATAAGCGATCCTATCTTTTTTTTTTTACAGGGGGAGATTTTTAATGTATCTTCCAGCCCGTTCATTTGATATAATATGGAAATAAAACAACATGCTACAATTTTTTAAATTTCAATAGCTTTGCTGATATGAATTCTAGTGCAGTGAACATTTTAAACGAAATTCATTACTAATTACGTGCTTAAGAGCATCCAACCGACAGTTAGATCATATATATTCCCCTCCCCCCCCCCCCCCCCCCAAGTGCACAACCTAGTTACCAAGAATGCGTATAGCATTTTTATTAAGTTCAATGCAGGGTAAAAGGATTGCCGATTAAATGCCTTGCTCATGCCTTGGCCGGGGATCGTACCCCGGACTTTCCATGTATAGTCAGGCGTCTTAGACCACTCGGCCACGGCACTTCCATTATTATTTCATCCATTCAAATTGTTTATGGCCAAAAGCGATGTGCAAAAAAAGAAAGTTAAATTGTTAGTGCTTATTCATTTCAAACTTGAGAGAAAGTAAGAGGGAAGTCTTCTTGCCAGGGAAGCAGAACTAGTACAGTCACCACCGGCTGCGGGCTGGCTCTGATACTGTCGGGACCCATCATGTTGGCGTCGGTATCCAGACAAATTTAGCTTCTTCAAGACAACACGGCGGGCACGTCTGTCTGTCTGCTCGTATATCTGCTGGCACTAATCTAGCAAGACGTCGACACCACAGGCTCTGCTGCGCTCGAGGTACCTACCGAATTCCACTTTCATAAACGATGATCATAATAATTCCACAATCAAGTTCACCCGACTTCCAAAATCGATTTTACAACATTGAACCAATCCCTTACTTCCTTATTTCTATGAAATGGAGCGAACGAATACCGAAGTTACGATAACAAATCAGTATGAAAGAATATCACAATTTTAATACAATTGTTTTATTCAATATTTCAATTTCAACTGTCACTTTGTAGGACTTCGGGAAACAACATACAGTGGCCACAGAGTCAAGACAATACGGACTTCAATAGAATACAAATTAATCTGCCTTAGATGTTGACATTTTCCAACGGTCAATCTGTCCTTGTTTTCTCTACAACAAGTGTATAGCCAGACAGGCGACCCATGCTCATTAGGAACTTGAAATATGGGAGCTTCCAATAACTGCCAACATTTCAAGGGTATGTAATGCTCTTTCAATTTGTTTGCATTTACAGGTCTGCTGAGACGACTGTCTTTGATTCGTAAATAAAAATTGTAAAAACAAATTCACTCTTTTTCATGATTTAATTGCATCAAACTACTCAGATGTTTCACGAATGCAGTTAAATTTATATTCTTTTTTTTTTCATGGGGGAGAGGGGGCTATAAAGACAATAAAATGTGACTAAAAATTTTAAAAGAATTGTAACAGTCCAATTTTTTTACATCCCCAAAATCCATATGGTGCTTCTTGCATGTAACCTTTCTTCTAAAAAGAAGGGACTTGTGGGAAAAAAAGAGACACACTTTTAACCAAAATTGCTACATCTCAAGAGCATATTGCCTCAGAGTCAGACCGCTATGTAAACCGTCTGTCAGTAATGACCCTATAAAATATTCCCATCGCTAGCCAGTTGGTCAGTCCATGGTCATCTCACATGTGGGGTGCAGACGGAGAAAGGTCCACTGGGGGATTCCCCCTGGTCTACTATTATTACACAGGAATCTACTCAGTGTGGAGTAAAAACCGGGTGGGCCTCCCATCAATATGGTCCCTTTTATTGCCATCAATCTGTTTGCTTTAAATCTTATTTCCACAAAACAAAATTTCGAAACTGAATATTTTATTACATCAAACCAAATGATCGATTTTTTACTATTTCGGTAAATACGTAAGAACACGTTGCAAAAATAGTGAAATTTGAAAAAAAAAGGATAACCCTTTCGTAATAGGTCCATGGTAAGAGTGAAGCTTGTTTGAAATAATGAAATGGAGTCTACGAAGGGATTTTGATGAAGAATTCACATTTTAAGAAAATGTCAACCGAAGACATTCAAAGTGGATAAGAAAAATGACCAGGCGAAAGGGAGTTCTCGGAAAGCTTTACTCAAACACGCACTTTATTTGAAGCTTTTATGCACTTGCACTATTCTTCAACCGCCTCTGCCGCCATCTTCAGATAGTCTTTCCAAAGGTTTGTGAAATATTTCAACATCGTCCACCTCGAGAGCTTGTCGGTTTTCTACATTGGAAAGGGGAAAATTCCGAGCATTATGCGAGATTAGTTGTTGTTATTGGTGACACCACTGCTTTCAAATTAACCAGAAGATGCTCTTTCTCATATTTTCTACCAATTCTACAATCAACAATTACAATGCCAAAAATAGAGTCTGGTTTGTAAACTAATACTTGACCATTTACGCCAGTCACTCATGGTCATTCCTGGACTCTAAGACGCCGTTTTACCTCATTTTAAGAGTAATTTATGTGATTTATAGTCCATTGATAGGCACTAAAAACGGAAATACTTCACATACTCATGGTCAAATCCACTTTTTGAATATCTATAAATACATAAAGTTGTCAAAGTATGGAAGAAAAAGGCGCCTGTGCATATTTATATGGAAAAGTTACTTTTTTAGGACTACTAGTCGTTAATGAATGACCAATGTGATAGAAATGGCGATTTTGTTCAGTACACAAGGAACTCTTATTTTGTATTCAAAGATCCTGATAATGCCGACATTAATTCACTGATATTTGAAGTATTAAAAAAGGAAACATTGGATACAAGTGTGATAGAAAAAAGGACCATGGTTTCACTATCAACATGTGACCCATCTGGAATGCTTGCAGTGTTTCTTATAAAAAGAAATAATGAATGGCCGAAAACAATAAAGCACTTGCGCACGATTACAATTGATCACCATCTATTCCTAATTCAATACCTATAAAGAACAAAAAGAAAATACAATGAGACCAAGCTCAGGTGGTAAAGAACAAGATCTATGAAAAACTACAACAGATGTGATATCATGTCACATCAGATCTTGGTCGCTACACGATGAAGAAGAATAGGGGCTTTTAGACCTGTCGACTTGCGGTCATAAGCAGGATCTGTGATTGTTCGTCTTGTGAAGACAAAAAGTAAAGGGCAACATGAATTTGATGGATCGAGGAATGCCGGTTCAACCACTGGTCAACGGCACACTCCAAGTTCGAGTATTTTAGAATTAGAGCTCCTTGAATCATAACCGGAAGGACTGCCCATGGAAAAAAGAAACACACAAAGAAGTTGTAACTGCCGCAATGTGCCAGACACATTTTTGTAAGAAGTACGAGAACGATTGAAATAGAACTAATGAAATAGAAAATTATTTATTCATAAAGTCTGAAGCTACAAGAATAGTCATTTACTAGGTGTTTGCTAAATAACACCCATGAACATTATTAGTTAATATAATCACATTAGAAATGGTTTTCCACCCTGAAAATATGAATGCAGTGCAGAGCCATTATTTAAATGAATACAAGTCAAATATAGGAACCCTATATGAAAATGACCATTTGATTTACTTGCTTTGATCATTTCCAAATTTTTGTATTTTTTTTTTTTTTACTGAAAATAAAAATCAAACGGTCTAACCATGGACCTATTACGAATAGGTCCATGGTCCAACATAACCGCTTGATAACTATGAAACAAATGTGATCGATTGTATCTAGTTTCATTTTCTTCGTTTCAGCGAAAGGTGGTCATCCGATCCTCAAAACTAGCAGAAATAAAGTTGTAAACCACGAATATGATGATTGTCTTTACTTTGTGTCATTTGGGAGTATGTGGGGACATGGTACCATTTACGCTATTTAGCTGAATTAAGTGCCACGAACAATCCAATAGATCATTAAAAAATCATAGATTATAACCAGAAAACGATTCAATGATTAAAAAACCACTCAAAACAGTGAATTACTTAAACAAATTCTAATCCTTTTAATATAATCACTTCGTACGTTACGTGATACATTATGAACGAAACAAGTCAACGCGTTGCAAAACTATACAATTAAATGCGGCTCGTTTATCATTTTCTGTACGATATGGACAGAGCATAATCTGCGTAATTACGTTGATTACAAGAAAGCCACTATAAGAAGGGCAGATTATATTACTTTTTTTAAATAACTAAACAACAAATAAGGTCAAAAGGCGTTTGACATCTGCCATGCTGCTGTTGTCATTTTTGTTTTACTACGCTTCATAATCGAGGGTGGGAGTATCAGCGCAATTTAATTTGTTTATAATTCTGACTATTCACATTACATATAAATAATCATTTTTAATCGTCGCTACACACAAGAAGCCTTTGGCTTTCTTACTAAGTCTTATTCTTCCGTCAATGTATGTTATTGTGAAACATTAACCGGTTCGAATGAGGAAACTGACAAAGGTTGCCTTCGGGGTTTTTTTTCTCCAAATCGGCTTTGTTTCAAAAGCATTCAAATCATATGATATCCCAAGCTCAATAAAAATTGGTTCTTTCGTTTACCTTTTTCGGTAACTTTCCATATCTCATCATTCTTTTTTTTTAATTAACTTAGTTTCTAAGTAAGCCCGTGTCATATATACCGGTACGGATCATGATACATAGAATTAAACCACTTAAAACAGTTAGAACAGTCCAAATAATGAAGTAAAAAAGAGAGAGTGATATTCACCACGAATGGATTTGGACGGATCACTTCTGCATAATCTCTGTAACTAATGGCCAACCACAACAAAGCACCATCCGGCCCCGGCGCGTGCGGGAGGGGAAAGCGATCGTGCCTACATAATTTTCTAGAGTAGCCTGGAGGTAAAATTAATCATCTTCAATCTCCCTATTTTCTCCCTATAATTCTTGAAAGATCATTTTGTCAATGATATTGTGACGAGCCGAGATGGAATTAGGAGTCTGTATTGCAGGTCCAATGTCCATTCATTGTTTCTGCTATCGACTGAAATGGAATTTGAATCAATCGAACCCAATAACGTACTCCTTAAAACTAAATAATAATCATAAGAATGGGATCAAGAAATTCCGTTCTTTTAAAAAATATTCGTGCGGTTGGAAGAACTATCAATATGATGAAGAGTTGTGTATTTTCATAAGTATGACACACTGATTAGGCGTGAATTCCAAATATACATGTGTTTGTTTAAAGAAAAAATGCCTGAACGACGCATTACTTCGGCTGACTCCATCTTTACATATTATGTTGTAAACCAAAGGAATGAAGGACGCCAATCGCTGAAAGCTTGTGCTTCTTGCTCTTTGCTTCCAAACGATACACATAACATACCGGTTCCTCTCAGATATCAAGATTGATAACTCAAATTATTCGAGGAGAATTTGGCTCAGTGCTTGCCCTAAAGAAGGGTAAAGCTACTTATAGATTTCACCCATTTTCTGTCGGTAATACGTTAGATTGGACCCAAAGTCGCCAGTCACTCTTTATTATGGCGCTGTGCATCCCAATGCATGCGGCCAATTTCGAGCAAGTAACGAAAATGGGCTCTCCTCGCTCCCCACAAAACAATATACTCAATATCCTGGCAGATAAACATTGACAGAGCAGTCTCGAAGCAAGAGAAAAGGAAAAACATTTGAAATTGTATTGGATTAGTCTGAAAGCAACAGGGACGAGTAATAAGTACGTAACAAATTTTAGGGAGATGAGGTTAATGGAATGAATTACTTATTTCACTATAAAGCATGGTCTTTCTTTTTCGTGTTTGGGCACGAATTTAAAGGTATGGTTATTTTCAGCAAGTTTGTTTGATGATTGTATTTTTAGAGATAAAAAGGAAAGTAAACAACGGAATGCCTAGGTGCGGGGGGGGGGGGCTGAAGGTATCTTGGACCTTTAAACTTCTCTAGGGTAAGGGGTCTTCATTCTTTACAGGCTTACGTTGTTTAAAACGCTCTTCTGTTTCTGAAAAAATGCTAATAGGCATTAGCTATCAGGTTATTATACGTATTCTTACAATGTTGTCTTCTTGTTTTCCTTGCTGATGTCTTCGTAAATGGCACGCGTCAACTCAATTACACCAACATTGCTTCATGTCATGAGTAATTCCGTTACCAAGGCATCATCCCGTGTTTGATTACCAGCCAAGTCCATCCCGATTAAATATTATCAACCTGATGGATTCAATGCAAAATATTCTGCATTAGTAAAATATGAATCAGGAAGAGATGAAAATAATGTAAGCTATAACTTTACAAGAGGTGTTTGACGATAGACATGCTTCATCTGTCTCTCACTCAGTGTAAACATTTTGTTTTAATGTAGGCCTAATAAGTTTGTCGTGTTTATGTCAAAATTCATTCATCAGGCCATTTCTCTCACAATAAATACGATTTATAAAAAAAAATCATTTACTATAAAAGCACAATATATTCTGAAAAAAATAATACATTTAAATACTGAATATCAATACCGCAAAGAAAAAAAATTATACAAATATTTTTCACAGAAATGTTGACTAATACTTTTTTCGGTGACCCCCCCCCCCCCCCCCCCCCCCTCTTCTCCAGTAAAACTGATACCCCTTTCCTCCTCTCCCCCATCTCTTATGTTTTTATTTTCTTGGCGTTTGTATCCATCAAATCGTGCAAGTCAATAGAATGTGGATCATGGATGTCATTTCTACCACTGGTGGCCACCCCAGCCTATTTGAATACCCGTCTCTTTCCATTATCTCGTTCATTTATTAGTCACTGATCCCCTATATTGGCATGATATACCATCTCCCCGTAAACCCTTCTTAACCAAGTGTTCTCGTTCATTCAACCCCTCATTCTTTAATAGCCTGGCCTCACAAGCATCTTTATGTGTTACAGTGGTCCGATATACCTGTCTTTAGGTATGCAGGAGCAGCAACTGGCTATACTCACTGTCTGCAAGAGTTGCGATCGTACCATAACAAAACCAGATATTATTTCCTTTACTTGGAGTTCAAGTTCAAAACTGGCATTATAGGCGTTTTCATTTTCATTAATATGACTACAAAGTTAATTTCCTAACGAAATAAGCTCAATATAAATGTGTGTAGAGAAGAACCATAATAATGTTCTTCTCCTACATCTATCTTAAAAATATATTTGGAATGATTATCAAAAGTTGGAAGGAATAGCGGAAAGATCACGGCATAAGGTGACGACACGAGTCATTTTGACACCCCAAACGAAATAAGATTATAACAGATATGTAAACAACTGCTACAGTTTCAAGATGAAACAATATCAAATCAACACATAACCCCGGTAATGGAATGGTATCACTTCTTTTCGCATCTTGCATTGCCATTGCAATGGAAAGCTGTAAAAGTAATCATTTTCATGGATGGCAACGTTTGAGAGAATGGGACTAGACTTCTTCATTAATTCACAGCCAGCAGCTCGCACATGGAGAGGCAAAACGTTTGGCTGACTAAACCGATTATTTCGACCCGAGTTAAAAATCCAATTTGATGTATGGGAGAGAGAATGCGGTATGCATCTCATTGCTTGATCACCCTTCTGATGTATCATTTCTTCGTTTCAAAGGAGGTGATGTGCTTGGAATATCCACGCACACGTGAGAACGATGAGTGTGGCATTGGGGTGGCATCTAAATCAGGGTACTAATGGATAATTCGTTTTTCATTCCTGATTTTCGTAGAGCAAAAACGGAAGTCAACCTCATGGATTGGTCTTTGAAAACACAAAAACGAAATCACAACGAGAAAAACCCCGTTGTGATTTCATTTTTGGAGATCAAAAACAGAAGAATGAAATCAGAAATACTTTTGGTCCTCTCTGATACCTCATTCTATACCTGTGTTTGTTATATATTAAAAACAAAACCAGAACACGCTTTCTACCCCCTGATTCTGTTTGGAAAATTGAAAACGCAGACAGCGAAAACGAAATCGGGTAATTCGCTTTCCACTTCCTGCTCTCTGATTTCGTCTTTCGCACATCCAACAGCCAACACACGTGCACGCAGTGGAGTGCATGCATGATACGACCACGTGCAACAAAAATTCACTTTAACATGGCTTTTTCCAGCGTTTTCGGACCTTCGCAGACAGTGGCGTAGCTAGGATTTTTTTCCCGGGGGGGGGGGGACTGGGGGGGGGGGGTCCTTGCTTTTTCAGGGGGGGGGGCACCGGCCATTTTTTGCGGTGTGTGTGTAATAAAGTAATTTTTCAAGGGGCCCCCAGGGATATCCCGACGGCCTAGCCAGGGTAACCACGTATCCTAACTTGTAGAACTTGACTCGGGCAATCAGATAAACACTGACTTGACCCGGCGCATGCACATTTAGAGAGCTAAATTTAACAAAATTAAAGGGAATAAAGGGCTATTTATCGCATTTTTAAAATTAAAATAAAGTAATTTTTCAAGGGGCCACCAGGGATATCCCGACGGCCTAGCCAGGGTAACCACGTATCCTAACTTGTAGAACTCGACTCGGGCAACCAAGTAAACACTAGCTTGACCCGGTACATGCACATTTAGGGGGCTCAAATTAACAAAAGTAAAGGGAATAAAGGGCTATTTATCGCATTTTTAAAATTAAAATAAAGTATTTTTTCAAGGGGCCCCCAGGGATATCCCGACGGCCTAGCCATGCAGGGTAACCACGTATCCTAACTTGTAGAACTTAATTGACTCGGGCGATCAGATAAAAACTGACTTGACCCGGCGCATGCACATTTAGGGGGCTAAAATTAACAAAATTAAAGGGAATAAAGGGCTATTTATCGCATTTTTTAAATTAAAATAAAGTATTTTTTCAAGGGGCCCCGAGGGATATCCCGACGGCCTAGCCAGGGTAACCACGTATCCTAACTTGTAGAACTCGACTCGGGCAACCAGATAAACACTAGCATGGCCCGGCGCATGCACATTTATGGGGCTTAAATTAACAAAATTAAAGGGAATAAAGGGCTATTTATCGCATTTTTTAAATTAAAATAAAGTATTTTTCAAGGGGCCCCCAGGGATATCCCGACGGCCTAGCCAGGGTAACCACGTATCCTAACTTGTAGAACTCGACTCGGGCAACCAGGTAAACACTAGCTTGACCCGGTGCATGCACATTTAGGGGGCTCAAATTAACAAAAGTAAAGGGAATAAAGGGATATTTATCGCATTTTTAAAATTAAAAGTATTTTTTCAAGGGGCCCCCAGGGATATCGGCCTAGCCAGGGTAACCACGTACCCTAACTTGGAGAACTCGACTCGGGCAACCAGATAAACACTAGCTTGACCCGGCGCATGCACATTTAGGGGGCAACTGGTTAAAGCATCTCATGAGCAGATCTTATTCATATATTATACTCAGTCCTAAATCCTCCGCCAATAAAATAGTTCCGAAAGCTGAGTGACACCTGTATTTTTCTTTTATTTGCACAAAATATGTTCAATGGTTGCCCATTCTCTGTTTCTAGAATCAGTCTAATCATTATACATATTCTTTTTTGTAATCAACTTACAAATTAAAAAAATGAGAATGGGTTGGGTCGAATGAATATCTTCAGCCTTCTGTTGTAGATCGTCATCTCTTGGAGAAAAGATGGGGGCGTATATCGATAGAAACCTTATTGTCAAAATATAAAATATGAGTATAAAGCTCCTCTAATCTTCGAATAATTCTCATGAGACATTTTCTTTTGCACGTGTAGCCTTCAATTCAATTAATTAGCAACTTAATATAATATGTGATGTATGTACCCGCGATTTGATTTAAAAAAAAAATGGCCATCTGCAATGTTTAAAAATATCACGAGGTTCTGGGGGCTCCGCCCCAGACCAGTGGCGCCACCGAATGGGGAGGCCCCAGTGAGTTGCCCCCCCCCCCGAAATTTGAAGAAACAAAATGTATAGTAAACGTTGTCATAATACTCCAAAAATGTTTTTTGTTCTTTAAATTTTAAAAATATTCTCATCCATTCACCGTTAGCATTTAGGTCCCAACAATTTTGGTCACTAACATAAATCTTTCAGGCCATTATATAAAATTCAAAATGTAGCTCGCGATACGCGCTCGCAGTTATTAATGATTATCTGTTCACATGGGGCTTAAAAATCAAATGTTATTAGAGTTTTCATTATTTGTTTTAGCGAGATACATATCCTGCGTATTCATAATTTCCATAGAGGATTTATTTTCAGCGAATTAGATAGCCATTCATTTTATAATTAAAAAAAAGCTTAGAACGGCCAGGTATCATCCCGGATATCAAAAATTTTCAGCTCACGCTTCGCGCTCGCATTATTCATTTGGTGAGATATCATCTTCATGACCCAATTAATGCAAACAGCTGATTCTTAACAGTTCCCTTTTTAAATCAGTAGGGACTGCATTTGCAATAAAATTAGCTCGCGCTTCTCGCTCGATTTTTTTTTTAAATGTGTGCCATCCCCCCGGCCCCAAAATGTTTGTTTGCCTCCTCCTATGTTAAAAACCCTAGTACCGTCATTGCCCCGGACCCGAACCGCATAGCACTGCCCCCCCCCCCCCCCAAAAAAAAAAAAAAAAAAAAAAAGTTCTACAACCGAGAAAAAAAAAATGATAAAAGGAAAGAAAGAAAAGGAAGAGGAAAGATATGTCATTTTCTGCATACCATGTCAAAATCAATCTCAAAATTGAAGGTGATTTTTATTCTCGCTCGCTTCGCTCGCTGGAGACTTATTATTAAGCAAATTTTTGCTGCGTGCGCCATGGTGTGCCCCCTCTATTTTGTTCTTATCTCGCATTGAGCTTCGCACTAATGCTCGGGGCATAATCATAAAATATCCTGTTCATACAATGATATGACCCCTCCGTTCTCCCTTCTCTTTCTCTCCCTTTCTCTCCCTTTCCCCCTCCTTTTCTTTCCTATCTCTCCCTTTCGCTTCTCTCTCTTCTATTTTGTCTTCTCTCTTTCCTTGTTGTTTTTTACTCTACCCATCGGCAGCACTAAGGGATGGGGGGAAAAGTCAGGACCGTGGTTCCCCATGCTTGAAAAAGCCCGTATTCCTTTACTTTTGTTAATTTTAGCCCCCATAATGAGCATGCAACCAGTTGCGTAACAGGCGGGGGGGGGGCAAGCTGCCCCCCTTCCCCCTGGCGGAGTTCACCGTGAAAATGTTAAGAAAAAAAAACCGGGAAAAGGAAAAAATAAGGGGAGAAAGAAAGAAAGGGAAAGGAAAAGGAAAGGAACAAAGATGAAAGGGGGAAAAGGGAGGGGAATAGAAAAGGGTAAGGGAAAATAAAACTAAGAAAAAAAAAGGGAAAACGGAAAGAATTTGGAAAAAGGAAGGAAAGTAGAACATGTGAGGAAGAACAATTTTCCCAGATATACACATACATTAGCATGATTAGTAAGACAGGGACATGAATTAAAGATGACAAAAAGGCAAACAAAAGCGGGAAATTAAGGTAGAATGGAATGAGGCAAAATCTAAATTGGAAAATAAAAAAAAAGGGACAAGATGGGCTGCTGAGGATTGAAGATAACGAGAGGGAAAAAAAGATGGATGGTATATAGCATAATTTCGTATGAAAGTCTATTATAAACTTGCTAAATATCCAAAGCTACCGGGGGCTCTGTCCAAGAGTCAAGACCCCGTGCAGTGGAGGCTCTTAACTTGTAACTTTTAAAGGGCTCTATAACGGGCCCCTATATGGACCCTTCCTGCATTAACCTTTGCGTTGAAGCACTGGCGTACGGGGGGGGGGGGGGGATTGGTTCCACAGCCAAGGGGAAATAAAAGAATATGAAGGAGGCAGCGAAATGAGATGAATGAAATAAAAAAAATATAAGACATGATATTTGCTGTGATGTAAAAGTCTATCACACAATTCAATTTTATTTCAAAAGGCCATTTTTCTTCTGGCTCGTTTCGCTCGCTGCCGACTTTTTACAAATTTTCCCACATTTGCTATGGTAGACCCCCTCAAAATATTTAGATGATTACTGAATGAGCACTGAATTTATGTGTAGTGTGAAAGCTTATATACACGCAATTTGATTAAAATTAGTGGCCATCTGTAAGGTTTAAAATGGCTTTAATATCAAGAGGTTCCGGGGCTCTACCCCGGACCCCACTCATTTTTGCCATTAAAATGTCAAAAATTTTGCTCGAACGCTCCGCTCGCTCGCATAAATATATATTTTTGCCCGATACTCCATAATATCGCCCCCTCAAAATTTTTGCCTTATGACTCCATTGCCTGCTTTATGATGTGACCGGGAAATTCTTGGTTCTTGCCCCCCCCCCCCCAGCCACCGACCCCTGTTACGCCACTGCATGCAACGGGTCAAGCTAATGTGTATCTGGTTGCCCGAGTCGAGTTCTACAAGTTAGGATACATGGTTACCCTGGCTAGGCCGTTGGAATATCCCTGGGGGCCCCTTGAAAAAATACTTTATTTTAATTTTAAAAATGCGATAAATAGCCCTTTATTCCCTTTAATTTTGTTAAATTTAGCCCTCTAAATGTGCATGCGCCGGGTCAAGTCAGTGTTTACCTGGTTGCCCGAGTCGATTTCTACAAGTTAGGATACATGGTTACCCTGGCTAGGCCGTTGGAATATCCCTGGGGGCCCCTTGAAAAAATACTTTATTTTAATTTTAAAAATGCGATAAATAGCCCTTTATTCCCTTTAATTTTTTAATTTGAGCCCCCTTAATGTGCATGCGCCGGGTCAAGTCAGTGTTTATCTGGTTGCCCGTGTCGAGCTCTACAAGTTAGGGTACGTGGTTACCCTGGCTAGGCCGTCGGGATATCCCTGGTGGCCCCTTGAAAAATTACTTTATTTTAATTTAAAAAATGCGATAAATAGCCCTTTATTCCCTTTAATTTTGTTAAATTTAGCCCTCTAAATGTGCATGCGCCGGGTCAAGTCAGTGTTTACCTGGTTGCCCGAGTCGATTTCTACAAGTTAGGATACATGGTTACCCTGGCTAGGCCGTTGGAATATCCCTGGGGGCCCCTTGAAAAAATACTTTATTTTAATTTTAAAAATGCGATAAATAGCCCTTTATTCCCTTTAATTTTGTTAATTTTAGCCCCCTAAATGTGCATGCGCCGGGTCAAATCAGTTTTTATCTGATCGCCCGAGTCAAGTTCTATAAGTTAGGATACGTGCTGGTTACCCTGGCTAGGCCGTCAGGATATCCCTGGGGGCCCCTTGAAAAAATACTTTATTTTAATCATCTAAAAATGCGATAAATATCCCTTTATTCCCTTTAATTTTGTTAATTTGAGCCCCCTAAATGTGCATGCGCCGGGTCAAATCAGTGTTTATCTGGTTGCCCGAGTCGAGTTCTCCAAGTTAGGATACGTGGTTACCCTGGCTAGGCTGTCGGGATATCCCTGGGGCCCCTTGAAAATTTACTTTATTTTAATTTTAAAAATGCGATAAATAGCCCTTTATTCCCTTTAATTTTGTTAATTTGAGCCCCCTTAATGTGCATGCGCCGGGTCAAGTCAGTGTTTATCTGGTTGCCCGTGTCGAGCTCTACAAGTTAGGGTACGTGGTTACCCTGGCTAGGCCGTCGGGATATCCCTGGGGCGCCCCTTGAAAAATTACTTTATTACACACACACCGCCAAAAATGGCCGGTGCCCCCCCCCCCCTGAAAAAGCAAGGACCCCCCATTGCCCACCCCCCCCGGGGGGGGGGGAATCCTAGCTACGCCACTGTCTGTGAAGGTCCGAAAACGCTGGAAATTAAAAGCCATGTTAACGTGAATTTTTGTTGCACGTGGTCGTAACATAAAGCTATTACGTAATAGCTTCATGGTCGTATCATATGAGGCGCCGAATGTACCAATATTATATAGAACAATTATTTGTTATATAATCATTATTTATTAAATAATAACTATTATTTATATATAATTTACATTTTATTTGTAAATAACTACTATTATATAAAATATCATTTCTAATTATTTATATATAATTCCAAGTAATACTTCATTATTTGTAAATAATAATAGTTCGACATTCCATTATTTATAAATAATGAAAAACAAATAATCATTATTTATAAATAATGATTATTTGTTTTTCATTATTTACAAATAATGATTATTTGTTTTTCATTATTTATAAATAATGATTATTTGTTTGTCATTATTTATAAATAATGATAATTTGTTTTTCATTATTTACAAATAATGATTATTTGTTTTTCATTATTTATAAATAATGATTATTTGTTTTTCATTATTTATAAATAATGATTATTTGTTTTTCATTATTTATAAATAATGATTATTTGTTTTTCATTATTTACAAATAATGATTATTTGTTTTTCATTATTTATAAATAATTTGTTGAGTTTTCCATTATTTATAAATAATGATTATTTGTTAAATAATGAAAACGTCTACTTCATTATTTATAAATAATTTTTTCGAGTGCACCATTATTCTCATTATTTATAAATAATCATTATTTAATGTTCGAGTTTTCCATTATTTATAAATAAAGATTATTTGTTAAATAATGAAATATCTACTTCATTATTTATAAATAATAATTTTGTTTCAATATCCCATTAATCATTATTTATAAACAATTTTTACAGTTTGCCATTATATACAAATAATCATTATTTATATACAAATAACCATTATTTATTAAATAATGCCATTATTTATTAAATAATGCCATTATTTATTAAATAATGCCATTATTTATTAAATAATGCCATTATTTATTAAATAATGGAAAACTCGCTATAACATGCAAATGTGGGACCGCCCATGATATGAATATTCATGATGCGATTTCCTTTTTCGTGATTTTTCTTCACAAATTTTTGTCCATTTCCTCTTCATAATGACATTTCTTGAAGCAATTTTCTAGGGATATGGTCTGATTGTAATATTCTTCATTTTCTATATAACTTCGTCTTCGTAGAAATATCAAAAAGTGTAATTTTATACGATTTTTCCTACAGTTCACAATCCCCATAGGCGCGCGTGTACGGTAGGGACAACCGGTGAATCAACGGAGTGCTCTTCATCGAAATACTACGTTGGTTGGTCCCCGGAAGTGGCGGGCGGAATTTAGCCCGAATCCTCGATGGAAGTCGATCAAGTGCATATGAGCTGAGAGAGTGAAATATCAGTGTACTTGTACAGGCCCTTCTACTTTTTATAAATATTTCTTGTTGCTTTTTTTGTTAAGTTAATTTTTCCTGGTGTAGAGATAAGTTTCAGTTCTAATAATGCACTTCAAATACATTTTGGAGTGTCTGTTTGAGGCGTTTGGGGCGATTTCACCCTGGCCCCAAAATGCTCGCAACGACAATACGGGGGCATGATGACCCCTAAATTTTTAAAAACTTATTTTTCTATTGAAAATTATCTCAAAATTCACCAAAAGTGTGCACGAAAGCCTTCGTATTTCACTTTTAAAACTCCAAAAAGTGCCCAAATGACAAGCTTGGTCGCTTCGCTGTGTCGCTTTCAACTTGAGAACGTTTACGCGTCTGCTTCCCCCCCCCCCCCCCTCCTCCGAAAGAAATTCTGTATACGGCCATGCTCTAAAGAGCCTGGCACATTGATTTATGTATACTTTCATTTTCATTATTTTTATCTCATTATCAACATGGCCTTACGCAGAATTTTTTCCAGGGGGGCCGGGGCCGGAGCATGACGCGCGTAAACTTTCTCCAAAAAATCTTGAAAGCGAGACAGCCACGGGACCAAGCCCAAATGACAAGCTTGGTCGCTTCGCTGTCTCGCTTTCAACTTGAGAACGTTTACGCGCGTCTGCCCCCACCCCCCGAAAGAAATTCTGTGAACGGCCATGCTCAAAAGAGCATATGGCACATTGATTTATATGTACTTTTCATTTTCATTATTTTTATCACATTATCATCATGGCCTTACACAGAATTTTTACCGGGGGGGGGGGGGGGGGGAGCAGCTAGGACGCGCGTAAAGTTTCTCAAAAAAATCTTGAAAGCGAGACAGCGACGCGACCAAGCTCAAATGACAAGCTTGGTCGCTTCGCTTTTTCAAGATTTTTATGAGAAAGTTTACGCGCGTCCTGCTCCCCCCACCCCCCCCCCCCCCCCCGGAAAAAATTCTGCGTAAGGCCATGATGATAATGAGATAAAAATAATGAAAATGAAGTATACATAAATCAATGTGCCAGGCTCTTTAGAGCATGGCCGTATACATAATTTCTTTCGGAGGAGGGGGGGGGGGGGAAGCAGACGCGTAAACGTTTTCAAGTTGAAAGCGACACAGCGAAGCGACCAAGCTTGTCATTTGGGCACTTTTTGGAGTTTTAAAAGTGAAATACGAAGGCTTTCGTGCACACTTTTGGTGAATTTTGTGATAATTTTCAATAGAAAAATAAGTTTTTAAAAATTTAGGGGTCATCATGCCCCCGTATTGTCGTTGCGAGCATTTTGGGGCCAGGGTGAAATCGCCCCAAACGCCTCAAACAGACACTCCAAAATGTATTTGAAGTGCATTATTAGAACTGAAACTTATCTCTACACCAGGAAAAATTAACTAAACAAAAAAAGCAACAAGAAATATTTATAAAAAGTAGAAGGGCCTGTACAAGTACACTGATATTTCACTCTCTCAGCTCATATGCACTTGATCGACTTCCATCGAGGATTCGGGCTAAATTCCGCCCGCCACTTCCGGGGACCAACCAACGTAGTATTTCGATGAAGAGCACTCCGTCGATTCACCGGTTGTCCCTACCGTACACGCGCGCCTATGGGGATTGTGAACTGTAGGAAAAATCGTATAAAATTACACTTTTTGATATTTCTACGAAGACGAAGTTATATAGAAAATGAAGAATATTACAATCAGACCATATCCCTAGAAAATTGCTTCAAGAAATGTCATTATGAAGAGGAAATGGACAAAAATTTGTGAAGAAAAATCACGAAAAAGGAAATCGCATCATGAATATTCATATCATGGGCGGTCCCACATTTGCATGTTATAGCGAGTTTTCCATTATTTAATAAATAATGGCATTATTTAATAAATAATGGCATTATTTAATAAATAATGGCATTATTTAATAAATAATGGTTATTTGTATATAAATAATGATTATTTGTATATAATGGCAAACTGTAAAAATTGTTTATAAATAATGATTAATGGGATATTGAAACAAAATTATTATTTATAAATAATGAAGTAGATATTTCATTATTTAACAAATAATCTTTATTTATAAATAATGGAAAACTCGAACATTAAATAATGATTATTTATAAATAATGAGAATAATGGTGCACTCGAAAAAATTATTTATAAATAATGAAGTAGACGTTTTCATTATTTAACAAATAATCATTATTTATAAATAATGGAAAACTCAACAAATTATTTATAAATAATGAAAAACAAATAATCATTATTTATAAATAATGAAAAACAAATAATCATTATTTGTAAATAATGAAAAACAAATAATCATTATTTATAAATAATGAAAAACAAATAATCATTATTTGTAAATAATGAAAAACAAATAATCATTATTTATAAATAATGAAAAACAAATAATCATTATTTATAAATAATGAAAAACAAATAATCATTATTTGTAAATAATGAAAAACAAATAATCATTATTTATAAATAATGAAAAACAAATAATCATTATTTATAGATAATGAAAAACAAATAATCATTATTTATAAATAATGGAATGTCGAACTATTATTATTTACAAATAATGAAGTATTACTTGGAATTATATATAAATAATTAGAAATGATATTTTATATAATAGTAGTTATTTACAAATAAAATGTAAATTATATATAAATAATAGTTATTATTTAATAAATAATGATTATATAACAAATAATTGTTCTATATAATATTGGTACATTCGGCGCCTCATAGTATCATGCATGCACTGTACTGCGTGCCCGTGTGTATAACGTATTTCGATATGGCTGTTGGTTGTGCGAAAGACGAAATCAGAGAGCAGGAAGTGGAAAGCGAATTACCCGATTTCGTTTTCGCTGTCTGCGTTTTCAATTTTCCAAACAGAATCAGGGGGTAGAAAGCGTGTTCTGATTTTGTTTTTAATATATAACAAACACAGGTATAGAATGAGGTATCAGAGAGGACCAAAAGTATTTCTGATTTCATTCTTCTGTTTTTGATCTCCAAAAATGAAATCACAACGGGGTTTTTCTCGTTGTGATTTCGTTTTTGTGTTTTCAAAGACCAATCCATGAGGTTGACTTCCGTTTTTGCTTTACGAAAATCAGGAATGAAAAACGAATTATCCATTAGTACCCTGATTCATCTACTGGGTAAGGTTATGCAAACATACCTACTTCATTCTTTCACTATAACTGAAATGAGTTTATCTTATCGCAGATAAAATATAAAGAAGTCCATGATCACTATCTTAAAAACCTGATTTGCCATTGAAATTTTTGCCAGCTTTATTTTAATCATCGACTCTCAAGTAGGTAAAACTATAGTTTTGCTGAAATACTGAAAAGGAAGAAGAGATAAGGAGACCGTTAATTGCATCATTTTCGTTTGAAGATAATTGCCTTTCAAAGTTTGCTACATATTATAACGGTTAAAATACAAAAAGAATATAAATCATTCGAGAACGATAGAGCGTCTGAAGCTCTGAAGTTCAAGAATATAAAAGAAATCACGACAGTAAATAAGATCTACGGATCTCAAATTTTTCACCGCATAAAACGATATGGTGGAATCAATTTCACCAATATGAACCGCTGTAGCTTCTCACTGTCAAAATGCGAAAATTAATTTCACAGTATCATTTACACGGAAATTTATCAACTCAGAGAAACTCAACATCCCCTCATTGTTCGAAGATGGAGTTTGTGTGATGGGGCTGGCGTCACTCGTAAAGAATTAATCTCCGTCTGTCAAGACGAATTAGAAGACAATAAAAACTCGTGGCGTGTGGAAAATTATCTTTTCGGAAAGATACAAGACAAGCACCATCATTGATGAAAAATAGCTTCATTATTCTTGATTCTCCAGAGACTACCTGCAAAAGATATACAATGTAAGTTTAGTATAATGAACGGCAACATCTTGACTTTTATTACTCTTTATGATTTGGAAATTTTCATTTTGATCATGAACTCCTAAAATAGTAAACAATCTAAACATACATAATGAAAATGCTTTTAGCATGATGTTTATACGCAAACGATTCCATTAGAACTTCTGTTTCTAAGTGTGTGATCTTTAACTTCTATTTGCAACGAAATATCAACAAGATCAAAATACATATGTGCTTGCTTCAGCAAACCAAACGAAGCAGTCCCATAGAAACCTTTTGAAAAATACAATATTGTTTTCCATCTGGTAAAATAAAAAGGTTTTGGAAACTATCTGGATTCAATTATAGCATATTTCATGATTGATTATCTCATATTTTCCTATTTTCTGCTACAATTACGAAAAAAGATTTATATCCGTAATTACTCCGAGTTAGGTCGACTTGGTAGCATTTTGATATCTTTTGTTTTCTTACAGTTGTGTCGAAACATTAATCAAATTCATTACTACCAGATCTGTATTTTAATCTCCCGTACCCTTCAGAGAGCTAATGTGATCACGGCTTTTGATTTATGAATACCGTTCAGAAAGCGATTCTTGCTGGAGTCCCCCGCGGAACCTTACAAATGAAATTAATATCATGGTTACCCCTATCGATTCTAAAGGCGGATTAACCATGTATAACGTCCATTATATATTTTAGCTTGCAGCATCAAATGGGCTGTTCTTTAACGGGGGAACAACCGAAGTCACAAATTAAGAGTATTAGTCCGTTTGTATGGATAAATATTTTTTACTAATTGGGAGATGTGATTGCACTGAACGACCTACAATTTCAAGTGCAGCCGAGTGGATAATTCTAATTTCAGCACATCTGATTAATGTTTTCAATTAACTTTTTCTATTGAGATTCATTTCTTTATTTTCCTTCCATTTGTATGTTGTCCAAAAACTCAAAATGCCATTTGGACGCGTCACAAAAAGCAAAATAAGCGAACGAAGAAACCGAAATAACCTGAGGCAGCCAAAATAGGATTTATCTGAAACGATACATGGTAACTGAAATGACACGAAAACGATAGTGAACAAAGAAAATAAAAAGAGAAACATGTGATTAAAAAAAAGAAGAAGAGAGAGAGAGATATTGATGGTCATCGATGCCCGGTTGGTTACTAAAATGTTGGAATTGCTATAGGGTAAAATAAAAATCAAATTTCAAAAATACAGAATCACCTTATGAACGAAAACACGGTAAATGCATTCATTCATTCATTCATTCATTCACACACACACACACATATTCACACACACACCCACACTACCTCAACATGAATTTGCACGATTTAGAATCCGGAATATTCCTATATTTTCCTTCGTTATACTTATTTGAAGTAAGTAGTGGTTTAAAATAAATAGTACGCAGGATTAATTGTGTATAAAGCAGATCATTCATAAAAAAATGATGATGAAGCTGTAATTTCTACATTCAACATCCCCGCCCCTTCTTCCCCTATATAGTAAGATCGCCAAAAGTCCCCGTCCTATTTTTCTCCGCGGCTTATACACCGTCGTTTGGAAAGCCATCAGGGCTGATTTCCAGTGCATGGTAGGATTATCCGACGTCGTCTGAGTGCCTCGAGCACCGTAGCACCAAATATTGAAACAAAGTATGCCCGATTTAGAAGAAAACATGCCAATCCGAGCACTGTTTTAAAGGATACTCGTAAGTTCATAATATTCTTATGGCGTTGGAATCAAATCAATACACATTAAAAACAATCTGTAATATATAGTTACTTTGACCATAACCATGATTACCTCCATGTTTTGACCGACAAATCATATTCTGCTATGTATCTGATGTTTTTCAGTCGAAAATGGTCCCACAATCTGAACATCATGAAGACAACAAAATCATTCGAAATGTTTGTAACGCGTGTTATTAATTTTGACAAAATAATCTTAATTTAGAAAAAAAAAAGTTTTCAAAAACCATTAAAAGACAATTCAAAATAATAATTATTAAACATGAGAGTCGTTTCATTACCTTCCTTTTGAGGATTTTACCGTGATAAAACTGTCAAGAATATAATTAGCACGATTAGGTAGATAATATCAGATGACGGTATTGACTTTTCAGTGCTTCACATGGCAAATAGGATATCTACTATAACACTTGAATTTGACAACTTATACCTTTAAGGTTAGAATCGACGACTCAATTTGGGCTAAGAAGTAAAGTAGGGATTTGAGACAAGTGGTAATGGCACACTCAAGACATCCATAAATCAAATATTTTAATGATAGACATCCTTCGGGCTGGATTTAAAATTTATTCTTCCCCATCAATATTCTATGCAATTCGCATAAATTATAATAGTTCCATCGTTTGGAAATAGAACTTTCCCCTAGTCAATAGTGAACCCCTTTAAGAACTAGGCAAAAACTTTAAAAGCAAAGACGCTTGTGTTGGGGGAGTAGGTATCATTTTACAATCAAGGGCAGGCAATATTATATAAACCTTCAAACATTGTCTCTCCTAAACTTTACCAATAACAATATTTGACATTCCTAAGAGATAAATTCATGGGTATTCTTCAAAGAATCAGGTCGGAATAGCATTCATGCGACTCTTTTAACATTTGTCTTTTTTTAACAAGCTGAAAAAGAAAATTTTACCAGATACGCCTCGATAAATAAATTTAAAAACCACACAGATACAAAGCCTGATTGCACTGGGGTCTTGTCTTAAAGAAATATACAAACCATCATTCAACTATTTGCCGAAGTAAAACTTACAAAATGAAAAAGGTTTTAGCTAACAGCAAAATATTAAAAACAATATTTCACATGCATTACATCTCCATCAACATTCAAACTTGTACCATTTTCAGACACACATCGAAAGCCACAGTGCACGCGCTACAGAGTATTGAAGTTGACAACTGCCGCGCGGGTACCCGCACACAATTGAATAGTTGAGTCACGGATGGTCGCTCTCCATAACATCAATTTCATGAAAAGAGAAGAAAATCACGAATTAGTATGCAACTGTAGCTTTTGTCGTCCATTATACTATACTTTATTGGATTGAGTGGTTTGGTGCACGGAACTTGTCTTTTATGATGAGCAATCGCACCTATCAGTAGGTGTCTCGGAAACAATTTCTTTCTTTCTTTTTTGCAAACATCAGATTTTTCCCAATGAGAAATAACCAGAAAGGGCATTACAATCAACTGCACAAGACAATGTAAAATACGGGTGACATTCCAATCGAAAGAATTCAAGATCCCTCCCACCCGCTGACCAAAAGAGAAAATACGTTAACTTAGCTTTGTACTTTTAATATATTTTTTGTCACTTGGATGATAGACACATTCATTGGAACTTACTTCAATCATGATTATATTTCAGCAATTCATTTATACGTTATCAACTTTACAATTTGAAGGGAGAAATGAATATTTGTCTGTTCTTGGTGGTTTTTTAATATCTACAATATGCTTATTCGATTGATTCAGTTATATAGGCACACTAAAGCCACATGTTTCTGGGTAGATATAAACCATTGCTTTTCAACGAGCATGAATTCATCATTGATCACAACAACG
This sequence comes from Lytechinus pictus, assembly GCF_037042905.1. Taxonomy (NCBI): domain Eukaryota; kingdom Metazoa; phylum Echinodermata; class Echinoidea; order Temnopleuroida; family Toxopneustidae; genus Lytechinus; species Lytechinus pictus. The sequence goes on from NC_087249.1 coordinate 33,824,913, forward strand.
CGGTATGTCAAACTTTGAATAAGTACTACTCGATCTGCATATACAAAGAGCTCTCAAAGTGAACGGTGAACAAGAATATGAATGTCATCCAACTTCTAATTTTGATCACGGCTAAATTAAACCCGATTAACCACTGGTAATTGCCTCTCCCATAAACTTTGCCACATGGTAAAAGCGTTCGGTGGAGACAGATTCATCTTTCATCCATTTCTACTTCATTAGGGACATGAATAGCTCGTGATGAATTATTGTTCTTTAGAGAACAACCACACCATTACTCAGAAAGCATTGATAGTTGAAATACATTTTCAAAGTCCCAAGGCAGGTTCACCATTTTTCGCCATCTCTCGGTAGCTCAAGAAGCGATACTTCGGCGCGTGTCACTGCAGTATCTATGCGCTTCAATGGTTGCAAGAACGAGCATGGAACATCCGTTTTCCACTATACCATCTCACGATCAACAGGGGAATAGAACAGGTATATAAAATAGCTTTTCACCATTGGCGATAATTGAGGGAGAATATGACACAAGATGGGGCATCCTCCCACTTTCTACAACGCAATTAGGAAGAAGATTAACATGATAAATGATATATTTAATGACAGGGGATACAAAGACATCATCAGATTGTCCCATGACTAGTGAAGTATGGCAGCCGTTACGATTTGGCATGCCTGTGACCAGCCCCTTTCAACAGATATGTTTTGTCGAATGCGATATTTTCCTGCAAACTTCTTAGAAATACGACGTGAATAATTGAGTTCTGATTTATGACTCAACAAGATAATTTGCAAAATTATTAATACCAATTTTGCTGGAAGAATAAAAAAATAGCAGCGTCAAAGATTACATGATGAACACTGACCCGTAAATAGTGAAAATTCAACACTTTCTATGATATTCTATCACGAACCCCCCAAAACATTAATTTTGTGCTTTAAGCTTTTAGCGCAACTAAGTGACCACATTGTAAATAATACTTTCTACCTTTGCCAGTACAGATAATGCAATCCGAATTACTCTTTATCGGTACACAGAAATAACTGAATCTTGAAAAAAAATTATCTCGGACGTAAATGTTCAAAGGAAAATATTATGGTTGAGTAACTTTAGAGACAATCTTGTCCCTTGTAATACTTCTCTCTGATAAGGACAAATCCCTTTGGAGCGAACTGTAAATCTTTATGGAGTGAATTATAGCTAATTTTCGAGTGAACTGTGCATCTTTTCAGACATTTTCACTCCAAAAAAGCTTTTCAATTTTTCAGACATTTTTACTCCCCAAAGAGGTACAATCCACTCTCAAAAGATGCAAATTTCACTCCAAAAGAGGTCGTCTCACTCGAAGAGGAATGTGGCCAGATTAGCTCTTATTTTAGATTATGTCATACGAACAGCATATAAACCTTGCCGATTAACCATGATGTAAGATAGATACACAATGAACTTCAATGGACAATCTTCTATGATCTTCGTGTGACTAATTCCACTGATTTAGCCTGACATTTTGATGACTAAAATAAATAAAACATCTAGATGCTATCATGCATGTTTTCAAATGTATCTAAGACTGGAATAAGAACAGAATATCATCAGAAAATAAAATCATTTGATATTAAACAAAAGACTTCCTCGGAAACAATTCAAATAAAATACGAGTGATCAGACTACTTTCAGCATTAGATATGAAGTAATCTGAAAAAAAAATAATAATGATGAGTGGAAGTGTGAGTCAATATCCAATAGAAACTAGTGAATGATACATATTTTTTTTCTAATACAAACTAGGATTGGACTCACAGTGAATAGCCGACTAAAGCTTTATGTTTCACTTCATAGGGGAAATGGACTTATTAGATTTAACTCTCCGGCAAGAGACGCAACGCTTAGGGAAAATTACATTAGCTAATGCGTAAAATCCCGCAGCTAGGCTCTGGCCCGCAAGCAAACCGAGACCAGAGATTGCAAATTAATTGAATCTTAAAGGCGTTTTGATTCGCATTGATGATACTAAGTACATACTATTGAGAAAAGTCGGATTAACACTTGATAATTCGATTATCAAAACTGAGGCTTTATAGTTTGAGGGTGCGGTTTCTTTCTTTCATTCTTTGGCGTCGCCTTATCTGCGGGAGCTTTCGCAAGCTGCGTGCGCGCCCGTTTAGAGCTAAAGAGATTGCACACCGCGTGAAACTTTCTAATTCAGTTGGGAGAGCTATTCAGTAACACTATGCCACAAAGAAGGAAACAATCAAAAAGGGACAGCGGAAAGATTTTACACCCTAAAAAGGCGAATTATCCAACAGTGTCATGGAGTAATGTATGTTGGTTGCTGCTTCTCGTTTCGCGGTCGGTGCGAGAAACAGGGATGGATTGCAGAGTCTGGGTGGAGGAGCGCCCCTTCAAAAACCTCAGGGAAATCAGCGCGCGTATCCAATGCTATTAAACGTCACATAATACGTCCAACACGGGCACTTTAATCAGCGTAAATGAACGAATAATCGCCGAATAATGCAATAACGAACATCCAATTGCGTTATAACGTAATTAGCGGGAGCCGTCAAACAAGGGTTACGCCTGAAATAAAAACGTAATTCGGAGGAGCAATCGCACTGTCCGGGTCCGTTGCGGTTTCTTTTTTAAAACCCTTTAATCAAGCATGCGTATCGATCCTGACTGCGAACCACGCGGTTGGGTTACCCCACAAGCTATGCCTAAAGAAGAGGGAAATCGAGGCCCCTAAAAGAAACATCACACAGATTCCCTCCAGAATTTCATCTAATATCACAACATTTTCATACACTTCCTATAAACACTTTTAGTCGGCATTTTGATTCTGTGCTCGGCAGCAAGTTCATTTGCAGATAGGCGGCAATTCCCTTTCAATAATGTATATATGTAAAAAGAAATGAAAACGTGAGTTTAATTCCATCCTGAAGGCTGAGCCCATGTAATTTAAGATTTTTCCCATAAATTCTATTTCAATCTGATTAACGGTACTCTAGATATTTCTCGAAGGTATGGAGCGAGCACAGGAATTCCTATAGTCATGATAGATATCAATATGAATGAGAGAATCAGTGACAAAGCGCAAATAATTTTAAAACGAAACGTTTTTTTTCTTTAATAATATTATGTGTATGATTCCTTATTCCGTTTTGTTCTTAAATAATCTTGGAATGTAATCAAAATACCAATGATTCATCATGCAAGGCTATAACTAAGCGAACATACCCAGATGGAAGCACTACTCGAGGGATGAAAAAAAATTATATTTTTAATAATGTCATACAACGTTCCTCGATGTAAGTCCAATAACTTTATATATTTTTTTTTATGAATAACATGTTTTCCTGCTGCTCTTGATCACTTGTGAAAAGTTAAACAGCTTGTGGTCTGATTCCCTGATACTTGATGATTTCAGCTCATTCATTTTGGGATTATCATCATAGATAATACTCGGCTCAGGCGAAGCTGCTGAATTTTGATCGAAATTATGCAAATTGTGAATTTTCAACTTTTCCCACCATTAAAATGAGGAATTAATTCAATCATCCGTTATAAGCTTCCCATCAATCACATAATGGACAAACAAACAAATAAAAAACACGCCCACCTCTATCTCAGTTTGGCCTAAACAACTTAAAGAAAAGGAAATCACCCGATTTTTTTTTTCAGAAGCGAGGAAGTGAAAATCAGAGAAAGCGAGCAAAATCTTGGAAAACTTAAATCAGTAGATAGTTCTATTTGCATAGATTATCGATTTGGAGTATGGATATCAATTCGGGGAGGAAACGTAATAAGTTGCAAAGCCTTGCCGCGGGGACTTCATTACATCGATGTAGATTCAAATGGGACAGAAAACAGGCATATTTGGGGTAAACATGCCGGAGAAAATACAGTGCATCGGGCTTCGATGCACGTACCCACAAAAAAAAAACGAACACTCGCGCACACACACATAAAGAAATAATAATTTCACCTGGTGCAGAGGTCTGTATTATCATAAAATATAACCTATACAGTTAGAAACGGGCTTTGAATTATATATATATATATATATATATATATATATATATGTGTGTGTGTGTGTGTGTGTGTGTGTGTATGTGTGTGAGGGAGGGTGTGTGTGCATATATATATCTTATTTTTCTATACTTAGAAATCAATAGGCCCATACTTTAATCATTATTACATGTTTTTAAATATTGGTATTGCAATGTCATCGATTCACAAACATTCAAGAAATGATTTCGTGTGTCGAATACTTGTCTCTGCATTACATCTGAACTCTAGACACCTGAATTATCTAAATCATTCTGTTATAAGGTAAAGGTATAAATTTGATGATTCGTTCCCATGAAACAAAAAACAGAAATGATTATCTCATGTTAAGCATTCTCGGGGTTCATAAATAAAATTTGTCTGCCATTCACACAACAGTTTCAACACGCAAACTCCCCATTACAGCAATTAACCTTCAAACAAAACTCATAGCCGCGACACCTTCGGTGTACATTGTTTGGTTTTTAACCGCCTAAAGTATTAATAAATACATTTCTATTCTTGTCGCAAAAATATTTCTAGTAATCTTCGAACATGAATTAATTTCTAGATTTTTCACATCTTTATCCGAGACGGATCAGGTTAAAGGTGGAGTTGAGACTGCATGGAAATATTTCAATTGCCCGTGAACGTGTCTGTTTGGCACGTGTTACAGTGATTACGTGATTGTAGCGACATACTCGATATCGAGCATGTCGAGTAGATATATTTGCAGTGCTCTCGAAAATGACTATCGCATGGAAAGGTCCTTGACAAAGCTCGCGATATAAACCGAAAAAGTGGAGAATAATGGCGTTAATACAGAAAGTTACGTTAATGATCTGAGACGTAATAAAAAATAACATTACATGACATATGGCTCTGTGTGGGTTTTTTCTTTTATTAAAATGAATATTGTTAAACCGTATACTACACAATGATTGTTTCGTGAAAAAACGGCTATACAAAATCTAATTTAAATCACTCAAAATAAAGAATGATCGTAACAATATACCCTGATCTGGTCGGGTTAAAAGTACTTTTGTATTTAAAAAAAGAGGCTATTCCCTCAAATATGTCAGGAATTCCCGTCCGTTATCCAAAGTGTTTTACCAGCCAATTATTATCGGACAATGAAACAAATTCCTAGCTACAAATATATAACAATTCATTGTGCATTGGAGTGTAATCATCATTTTTACTTTGAAAATTATAAATTCTATTCAATATCTATAACTATGAAAATTCTAAATCTGGCAACCACATCATTTACCTACATCTCAAAACTTGTTATTAGTTGATCACGAACTTTGGCATAACGGTTTGGAGGGCACGATGAACTTGAATGGGTTGAGGACATTATGTTCATGCTATTAAGGTGCCAATCCCCGTTGCGATCTTTCTGTGGTTTGTAAATTGTAAGTTTTCCAAAAGTTTTGTTAACATCGACGGAAACTTCAAAATGAAATCCACAAGACGTATCATTCATTAGCTGGTACATATCTTTTTTAATTAGATTAATCAACAATGATAGGCCCTACACATGATAAGTGTTCGTATCGCTTTTTTTTTCGTCGGTAGCATTTACGCTACTAAAGTATTAACTTAGACCCCTTTCTATTCCGATTTTTTTTGGGGGGGGATATTTTTTCGAAGGGACATTTACTCAACACTTTTATTCCTGAATTTAATGAGAACCATCCTAAACAACCAAGAACCTTAACAGAATAATTACCAACCCTGCATAAAGACTAATGTCACGAAATAAAAAGGAATTTAAGGGAGAGAGAAAATTGCGGTGAGGTGTATCATGGCAGGTTTTAATAACTGGGACAGCCACTGGGCCTACCACACATGGTTGTAATGTTCTAATTAGAGGGGAACAAATTATTCCAATTAATTCTTCCGTAAAGGCTACGCCTCTACAGACCCGCTGTGTTCGGATTTAAGGTCATGTTCGACCGGTCATAAATACTACCACTGTGCATGGTCACAGCCAGCTAGGCAGAAAATATTATGCTGAGTGTGTGAATAATTGTAGATTGGAGTTTAATATAAAAAAAAAAAAAATTATTCATTTTACACATTAACTAAAATCTTCAAATTCTTTCAAAATCCATTCTTACAAACTACAATTTTGCTGGCTTTCATAAGTTGGAAAATAGTCATAAAAATATAAGATTTCAACTTGAAATGGTAATTAAATTTGAAGAGATATAATATACAGACGGCTACAAATTCCTGCAAAAAATACATATGGAGGAGACCAATTAGTACTCAAATACAGGATATTTTTGATAACTTAATGTGTCAAATGCTCAAAGTAACTCATAACTAACAATCTAATAACTTAAGAATCACTGTCTTGGACCGTCAATGAAGATCTATAGAAATACCGAATTGCTTATCTGTTGAAAATATGCGGTAAAAGAATATAATGAGAATAATGATTTTTTTTTATATATGTAATAAAATACCCACTCATAAAAGTGAGAGAAATTTCATTACAATTCAACCTTGGTATAAACATGGACGTATTATAGAGTAATAAATCCATGATGGTATAAAGCATCACTCAAAGCCATGTTGAGTTCTAACTGGTTTTACTTTCTTTGCTCAGGTTTCCATGTTCTATGAATAGGTATCAGACAAGAGATGTATAGCTGATCAATGCAATAGGTGATGATGATACGAACCCGCATGGAAAACGAGTCAGGAATATACACCTGATCGAAGAAACACGCGTGCTAATTAAAACTTAACGCGTTTAATTACCCACTTTACACGCAGTTTCTCGCGCGCTTCATCCAACGACACGGAAACGTGTAACGAAGGCCAGTCTCGCGTTAGAGATAATAATTCTATTGACAATGTAAGTCAGTTGTTGAAGAAATTGGTGGGGGAAATGTCGCATTTCCATTACTGAACACCCAGATGTGTTTGTTTTAAAATGAAAGTTTGAAATTGACCTTCACAATGCTTGATCGAATTACTGTTTGCCAGCACATGCGGCAGATGAGCTTTAATTATTTCATCAGAACGATGTTAATTTTGTTAAATGGTGACCGGGGACCGGCTGCACTTTTCAGAGCCTTAGCCAAGGTAAAGAGGTGTTGCAGAATTTGTCACTGATCAATGTATATATTATACTGTATCACCTCACATCAGTACCAAACAACAGAAATACATGTATTTGCAACATGACGTTTTACCCATCTAGTATTCACACTATATGAAGTTTAAATCTATTGAAATTACTAAAACGAAAATCACATCAATACATCGCACCTATTAACATTTAGGTCCTATATACCACCCATAATTTATCAAGAATATATATATCCATTACTCGAAAGTCAAAGTTCGGCTGGTTCTTACAATTTACTTTCTCTCTCTCTCAGTCACTCTCTCTCTATCTCTCTCTCTCACCCTCATTCTCTCTTTTTACTGTTTTACATTACTTTCTATCATCAAGCATTTCATTTCCACATGCGATGCTAAAATAGCTCCAGTAAATCATATTACCTGAAAACTGGGTCGTTCTCACTCGATTGGGAAAGGTCTATCAAAAATCTCCATTGCTAATGAACAAAAAAAAATGATAGCAACATTATTAACAAAAACCCTTACCCTATTTTAGCTGCCAACTTCATTCCCCATCCACTCCCAATAACGTTGCATTACATGTGGACTATTTGTTAATAAATTCACTTTATTCAACCTAAAGAGCGCCAACACTATAAAATTACACACAGGAAAAGGATCATTCTTACTCACTTTTCGTGTTTTGTAGAACGAAAACTGAGATACTTTCTTGAAAATCAGAAGAAATCAAGCTTTAAAGAAAAAAGGCCGAATGATAAGATTTTTTTTTCTCACAAAAAATATTGGTTACTTAAAATCACAAAATATAATAATAATACTATGGTTTGACTGCAAAGAGAACTGGGACATGAGAATTCACCAACATGCCTGACCAGCATATCGGGAGAGGTGAATAAACGGCAGATCACTCCCTTCGGAACGCAGACGAATAGCACAAGAATTACCCCCTCTCCGTCGTTAACCCACGACCTTAAACCCATAACCTCAATCTAAAAAATATGATCGTGACATTAAATTTACCTTGTCGCCTCTGTCTTCCAACATTCTACTTTAGCATTGGAGGAATGGAGATGACGATGGGTGGAATTAATTACGAGTTAGGGATGACTTATGTGCGATAACTTTCACATTGGCAACGACCTGTCGTTTTTCAAGGAACAAAAATGCAAGCATCTCTTTCAACAGACGAAATTATGTTCTATTTCTTTCCCATGTTCTTCATATTTTTTTTATTCGGTGCCAAGGCAATGATTAAACAAAATTTTACGAGGATATCTTTATTTCATAAATACATAAAAATGCACCCTCGAAGATGTCACTAACCTCCGTAGTATCCAGATGACAAACGACTTTCATCAATGATAGAATGACAGAGACCTACATGACGTTTCATTACAATTCTTGAATTGGAATACTAATAGGTTATTCATATCTTTAACGACTACGTCCGATGACCAATCATGATAAAAGGTTCATGATTTATCCAACTAAATTGGTAATATTAAGCGTTATCTTTGTGATTATAACTTCCTTTTATGGATTTTACCCATATATATATTACTTGCTACAGAACATTCGACGGATAGAGATGGTGGTTGGTTGGTTTTTTTTTCTTCTTTTAACCTGTACAAATAAAAAAGAGTAAAAAACAAACAGTAAAAAAAATTTCTAAAGCACCATACGGACACCGTCAGAATTGGTATATCTAAACTGGTCTGGCTTTATGACCAAGTTGTTATAAACTGGGCAGGCTAATGCCCCCTAATTTCGATCGAAACTCTGCCAGTTTACGATGCAACCCAAGAGTGAGGTAACAGTCGGTGAAATCAGAGAAGTGGAGTGGAATTATAGCTTTTGTTTGACGTATGTTCCCGATAAGGATATGTCAATGAACTTGAGAACCACGGCACTGGGTGATAATGAGGAGAAAAACGGACTGAAAGAAAGTGGAGAAAGATAGAAGAAAATGAAAAAGAAAAAAGTTTGGAAAAAATCTTAAACTCTAATATGGACATGATTATAATGGGAAACAAAGAAACAAAATTTGTGGTTAGAATTACTAAAGTGAACAGGGTGACAAAATATGGGCAGATCTTGAAACGTTGAAAAGTAAGACTCGTCTACGCATAGGCAGATTATCAAGTAAAGTACATTGCGTTTTACGCAAAAACCTGTAAGTTATAGCATATACAGAAGTGATGATGATTAAGTAAAGACTCTAATGACGTAGAGTTACGCTACGGATAATAAATATTAAGTACAGGTCTACAGGAAATAAAAAGAGATGAGATATAAACATCTACCTACATAAAAGATGAATAAAGAAAATAAATCTTAAATCATGTTATAAAATTGTCAGTTTTGTGAAAATGTTTATTATGAGATCATAGATATAGAATTCAACTGAGCTGAAATAGAAATGAACCCAATTGTTTTAACAATGTGAGAAATAACACAAGTATATACATTAACTAATATTTCTGCCAAACGCACATTCGAAACTTAGATTTTTTATAAAGAAACATATTGCATGTGATTATGTCGCTTAAAGGGGCAATTTCTAGTAACTAAAACTTTTTTTTAATAAAAAAAAATGAATATAAAACAAAACACTCGTAAAACAGTGCAATTTTTTTAAAACAATATAAGAATTGTGTGCACAAGGTAAAAAGTAAAATACAGAGGGGAAATAAATCTGAAGTAAAAATAAACAGGTCTGTTAATAGAACTATACAGCAGGGTTTTTGATACATTTCGATACCAACTAAACAAGCTCGGCTATATAGAGTAAGTATATCACCGAGAAAAATAAGCACAATATGACCCCGACCCCACGTCGTATTAAGAAATCGGGCTTTGAAATCAATTAAAAAAATTGACACATCTCAGAGTTATATTGGAGGACATTAGAGCCATAAGGAATACCGTTTCTGGAAACATGAAAGATCTTTTGCCGCCGTGCGTGGCGCCTCGCTCGACGTGGGCAAAAGAGAGAACAAGAAAAAAAAGTGATGGCTTCCACGCAAACTGCGCAGCATACCAATTACACCAAAGACATATGGTTTCATCAGCCATGTCAACATCCATCTTTGTCAAAAGAGCTTCATCATTTCACCTTTTCATATTTTTCATATTTCTTCCGTCCATGAACTCCTTCTAACAGTCGCAAATATGGATAATTACACGCTTAGTTCACGAATAGGTCATAAACCTTAGATGTGATGAGCATCATTTTTCCGTTTTTGGATTTTCACTGTTGTTTCCATCCTGATAATCACAGAGGTTGATAAACTGCATTTCCTCTGGATTGCTGGAATGATTCTTTTTTTTTTATTCACTTTGCTCATTTCGGAAATTATCAATGGCACTGGAATGCGTGGCTATGCTATGGTTTTTACATCCAATCTGCGTTTATATATAAAGTCCATAAATACATGTACATGTTTATTTAGCTACCAGTTCAGGGGAAAAAATAACATTCATCTCGACTCTACCTTTATATTTTAGTATAACAAGAGAGGGTGTTCTACATACTTGTATCCAATAGTGTGATTTCCATTCCACCTAAATATTGACTAGAATAGTAATGATGACTTAAAGAATAAAATTAGGCAATTATTAATTTTCAATGAATTCACTCTAATCGCTCTATTAAAATAGGTATGCTGCCTTCAAGCAATTTGATATAAGATGCAATCAATCAATTAAAGTAGTTGCAGTCATCTGTTTTATCTTAAAAGAATTTGTGTTTCGCTTGATTACAACTTAAGTATGGTAGGTGTGAATAATTATGAAATACAGTTATTAATGTTATATGTTAAGCTAATTCAAATTCACATGAAAAATTACATTTAGTGTTTGTTTTCAAGAGTCTCACAATTATCCCCAATACACCCCATGTTGCTCACCCCCCCCCCACACATGCACTTTCTCCTATGGTCCTCTCCCATTCTCTAAAGTTTATTAAATTTGTACTCCCCTCCTTCTCTCTCTCCCTCTGTCAACCCCCCCCCCCCTTCCCCTCACCCATTCTCTTTCTTTCTCTCGTGCACTCTATCGATCATTCTCTCAGAGCAAATTCACAGACATATTTCCATACACCTACCTTTAAAGGAATCCAGTCTTTGCACATGCAGGTTGAGGGTGTCTTTGTTTCATCACAGCATACAGGTACCCTGACCCAATACCCACACTTACCTGACCCATCCCCACTTTGTGTAATTATACATCTATATCAACATTTTTATTTTATCCCATTAATGATAAATGAAAATTCATTATTCCCCAAGAGATGAGGTTTGAAGAGCTCAGAGATAATATTTATGTTTGATCTGACATTGAAATCTCAACCAAAATCCCAAATAGAAAAAAAGTTTTAAAATCTTATTTTGCATGGGCAATGCATAAACTAAACCTCAAATTTTGCATTACACAATAATCACATTAATATGTCAACATCTCCAGACAATGTATTCATATGCTCCTTTTTTTTTCAAAATAAAACTTATTTTATTTTAAAAGGACTGAAGCGCTTTTGTCTCAACGTCATCATAAAAGCAAACTGAGACATTTTCAAAATGATAATATTTATCTCTTTTTTTTTTTTCTTCCTCCTTATAAACCCTCCCATTGAAATGGACATGCTTTTATACTGTATGATACCGATACTCCCATCAGGGGAAAAAAGTAATTGGTATTCTGAGAAGGACAACTGCTCTTGAAACTAAGCCATGATCCATTTGACTTGCAAATGACACAGAGTGTCAACTTTGGTTTAGCCCCCTAGGGCCACTTGGAAGGCATCTTTTAACTGAAGCAGCTCTCCATCACACCCCTTTCATGTAAACCCATCCCCCCTCATCGCTGGGATGGTGTTTTGATGAAGAGGATGATGATGAGGAGAGGAAATCTTATCAGGATGGCAGGGAGCAGTCATCCCTCATCCTGGAAGGTATGGGATGCGGAAAGGGGTGCATTCTTTGCACCTCTGGTAGAGGTGATCGATCTCCTTCACGATCCCCTCCATCTCCGTGTCATCCTTCCTTCTTAAAGTGTGATGCATGCCCTAAAGGATTTGATTGTGTGAATAGTGGTGAGAGTGGCTGGGTTGGAAGGAGAAGTGGGGTTGAATATTTGGATCACATTTTTAATACTTACAGGCACAACTCCACTTTACTCATTGGAAATGGTCAAGTTTGACTATCGGGATCATTCAACCTCTTCTAAAATAAAGTGAAAGGGATAATATCTTAACTAATCCTCCCAAGATATGTGTAATCTGCCACCAGTTTTGACACTGCAGAATCCATAAGTGGATCAATAACTACTTCAATGGTCGAGAATTTGACCCAACATAGCGTCCTGTAATATAGAGGGCAAAAACTATAATCACAGAAGGTCCTTGTGAAAATTTGATACATGTGCTCCACAATTGAGATATCTACAATAGATTTTTCCCCTTGAATTATTAAAAATGAAAATGGAAAAGGTACCCCCCCACACAGAAATCAAAGATGAAACTATTTAGCTGAACAGGACATGAACAAAGAAACATCTTTCAAAATACATTATTTTATTTACATTATTCAATTTCTAAGCTCATTCCCTCTTGCAGTTTATTCTATTCAGAGTAAATAAAGCCACACCTTCTATATGGGGATGATTTACATAATTCAACTCCAAAATACCAGTCCATCTTGTGGGTGATGCTGTAACACCCTTACACCTCCACCAGGGGGATCTTTACTGGCTTCCAGAGGGGAAGAGAACGAGGTGTGAACAACAAGATGATGGAGTAGTGTCTCTCCTGCTTGCCTTTTAATGAGGGTTGTTGCTTTGAGCGTCTGACACATCATCAGTGAGAGGGTTCGGCTGCAGTAATGGAAGATCATTCCGTTATCTATCACTTTCATTATCACTGGAATTTCAGAGTCTGTTTTTTGCTCTCATCCTCATTCTTTCATGACAACCTCTTCCATATTTCATCGAATTATGCTCTCTAATACTACTACTTCTCCTTCTCACTTTCATTATCTCCATTCTAAAAAAATAAAAATTCTCATGCTAAACATGCCTTCCTTTCCCTCCCCATCTTTCTCTCTCTTCTTTTCCTTTTTGTCACTCCTTTCTTATATTACCCCCTATTTTTTCACAGTAAATTGCCAGTGGAACCTTGGGTCTAAAATTGCAAATAATTTCTCCAGCATTCTATGGCTCTTGTTCACAGCGTAAGTTCAGGTTCGTAGGTAAAGCTATATAAGAGCTTACAAAACAGCATCAAACGAGGTCTAAACAAGTTAAGTAACAAAGTTATCAAAAGTGACAAATAATATGGTCTAAACAAGCCTATTAACTCTATGATCTTATTTACTAATGACACTTTCTAGTTCCAGTTTGGCACCAGTTACCACCCCCTATAAGAACAATCTTTAGGATGATACACATTGACATGTTCAAATTGCTAAATAGTTTGACCCTGGCAGAAAGAAATTTGTCGTCTTCTTGTCTGATATTGCCAATAAATTTATTTCCAGCATTAATGGAGACACAAACCTTGCATCTGTCCTAGCTCATTCAAATTATTTTGCAATGAGCCAGGACATCCACAACTTGTATAGATTGTTAAAGAATTTTATCAGAATTTAAAACTTGGATAAGAGACCTGTATGAGGTGAGGGTTATGAATAAAAGAGAGTTGGGTGAACAAGGGTTTAATATGATCAAAGTGTTATTATTGATTACGTTTATACATCCTGTGAATATTGATCCCAAGAACCATATTAATCAAAGCAATCCAACAGAATTTCATGTAGCTGAAAAAATAATCCTTGAACAAGAATTTACTCCATTAAAATCTAAACAAGAAAACTTAAACAGGATACAAATATTTTGTTGCAAATCTATGAATGGGAGATCAAGACAGATAAATTGAAGAATGTAAACATTAAAACAAAATGTGAAGTCGAATGTAATATATATAGGGTAAAACCCTAAAAATTTCAAATCTAATTTGAACTAATTTCTTCAAAAAGTACAATCCTTATTTCAAATAATAAGAATTTTATATTTTTATATATGCCTATCCATAGATATTTCTCTTTCACAAAAATGTCCCCCATATTATCTCCTGCGTACCATTTCCACAATACCAAAAGCTGATTGGTCAATAGTTAGGTGTAAAACGGACATCCCTATCATCCCTGAGCGCCATCCCTGTGGGCTGTACTTCCTAAAGGAAGGCCGCGTACACCTGGTGGCTACTTCACAGTGAGAATATCCAATCCACAGCTGATGGAAAGGACAGATGCAGTAGAAGATGTGGAGGGCACAGAGAGGGGTAGTGGAAGAGGGAAAAAAGAGAGGCGGAGAAAGACTGGAAAGGGAAATAGAGTGATACAAAAAAAACTAATGGGGTTATCCCCCCCCCCCCCATAGACACAGTTCAGCAGATATGGGACAAAATAGGTTGGAATATAAATGAAAACACTATAATTATGTGACATGTATGTTCAGTATTAAACATTTTATCTATGAATGGGCCATAAGAATGGCAATTGTTAAATCTAAATCTTGAAAGGTAAATAAAGCAAAATAAAACTTAACTTCCCATATCACTTTCCTCACAAACTGGTATTACATCATGTAGATCTATCGAGGTGGCCTACATACAGGTTTCATTGTGAGATACCACAAGGTTACATCGAGGTCACTGACATCTTCGAACTTCCTACCCCACCCTGTCTTGAACCTGTTCTTCTGACTGTCCTCACATTGTCGGAAAGCTCACTGACTTTTGCAAATTATGCCATTACCATCTGTGTTTCCCTCTCATGATCGGCTGGGTTTTAATAAAGAACTGACCCTCTCCAAAAATAATTATTTTCTTTCAAAAGCATAAAAAAGTAGTATTTGGACATAATTAATTTCTCTACACCAAAACTTAAAGCAGATGGCTGTCAGTGATAAGCATAAAAGTGAAATAATAAATGGACAACTGAATGCAAGCGGTACTATTAACATTATTACTAGGAAGTCATGGGTTTGAAAATCCTCTAATTCTTAAAAGAAACTGGCGTTTTATACCTCCCCCCCCCCCCCAATCACATGTTGCAGGCATAAAGTGCTTTTAAAAAAATTATAGGAAAAATAACTTTATCATGCTTACATAAGAAGATTTGGTTTCAATCTGTAATAAAAGCAATAATTTGAAATATTTTGCTTGTTATTAATATTCATTTAAGCAAAATTAAGAAAGAACATAACTGCACATCAATGGACTGTGTATTGACTGCGTCTTCCTTTTCACTAGTATAAATTGCTTCTTAAAAATATTCTAAATGAAGCTTCCATTACCTTCACGATCATTTTTCTTCTTCCTTCTCATTCCTTCTCGATCTCTCTCAAATATTGAGGTCTTCATCTCTCACTCATATCTCTTTCTGTCTCTGTCCACCTCTTCCTATTTTTTCCACACTCTTTGGTGGAATTCACCGCTCGGATCACAGCTGCAATCCCGATCGTTTCTGACAAGATCTCTTCTGCAGGCCCAGGCAAAAATTGAAAAAGTTGTTCAGCGAAATGTCAAATGAACAGCATGACAAGGGCCTGCAATTTATTGTGAATTCTGAGCTCCTCTACCCCCTGCCCCCCCCCCCCCCCTCCTGAAAAATTATGGTTATTTTGATTGGTACAGGATTTGAACTTGCAGCAATTGAAAAATGATGCTGGCAATGGAATAATATTACAGAGGGTGAAGGGAGGTGGTTCTGAATAATTTAGGCATGCCAGGGTGGGGTGGCATGGAGAGAGAGAGAGATGCCCTACCATTGGAGATAAAGGGAGAAAAGGAGAGAGGGGGAGGGGGTAAAGCATCAAAGAAAGTCATGAAAATAAGTGAAGGGGTGAAAAGTAATGGAATAAACATGACTTCAAAATTAGAGAGATGGATGGGATGCCAACAGAGAGAGAGATAAAAATCTTGCATAAAATAATACTGTAATAAAAAGGTACAACACAGTCAGGATAAAAAATATATAAAAAATAGGCAGATAGACATAAGATTACTTAAACGATATGTATTGAAACTGGAATATTAAACATCATTGAGATGAATGTGGTAATACACTTTGAAAAAAGGTATTCTTGATAGAAATATAACAATGATCTATAAGAAAAAGTAGACCAAAGACTACAAAGAAAATATAATAGACATTCAGTCAGAGAACACGGGGGAGAGACAAAACGATCAATTCGGTATTTCATGATTTATAGAATAGCTCTTCATACTCCATATGCTCAACAGCAGTGACAATTTGACTTCTCATTCCACCCAGCCTAATGAAATGACAAACGTTCTGTCTCTAATCTCCACCTTTCTTTCTTTTCCTGAACTTGAACTAAATAAAAAAAAAGTAACCCATCCCAAATTCATCGCAGTCACTCGTATATGAATGAAATATGGCTAAATTGATTTCATAAATGCAGAGTTGATTTCCCCGTCTTCATAGCCTTATAAAATAACCGTCAATGGGCATTTGCCAGAGGAAATTACAACATAATCCCCTTCTCCAATCATCTCAGTAATTGACAGATTCACATATATTATAAATTTGTTTTATTTGTCAAAAGCATATCTTCTAAATTTATATGTATCTCAGATTTTGGTCAATGACCCGCATATTTTATTGTAGATCTTTTCATCGAGATTCTTTTTTTAGAAATTGTTAAAAAACAATTTTACAATCTTTTTTCTTCATTCTTCTCCATTTGATTTTCCTTACCTATATTTTTAATAAAGATTTTATTTCAGTTCATATTCATCATCTATTACTACCTCATTACTGTCATTAATTTTATAATAACAATCACCAAAAATATTTTCATGATCACCCTGATCATGATCATTATTACCAGCAATATCATCATTATCAATATCATGGTCATGTCACCATTTATCATATCTATCATTTGTTTAAGTATTGGTTAAGTTACCTTAGAAATTAGAACATAATTTCCATTGCAAAGACTTTCTCCATGATAAGGAACGTAACCATCTAATTGGTTTTAGTTGGACAGATAGATATGACAGCATCAGCACTGCTTCTAATAATTTTATCAGCTGTCCTATGCCATCAGTTGTCTTTAAAGTTAAAGTTCATTTTATTAGGTCAAGGTTGTCAAGTTATTAAAGACAGTACATCATTGGTGTTACAAGTAAGCATTTTTAAATTAAGTAAATGAACCGTATGACTTCTTCAAAAAACAATTTAGGGAAAGGTGACAGTCTGTTAACAATTACACAAATTCAAATAATTCCCTGATTATTAATAATTGTTTCAGAGATTAAAAAAATATCCTCAGACTCAGAACCACCCCCTTCCAGTGTTCCAGCAAACAAGCCAAAGCCATGAATATGAAAAAAAAATGCATTTTTAATGCATAAATCATTAATTGTATGTATAAAGCCTTTAAATGCTCAACTATTCAAATAGTATATGGGATAACAATGTGTTTCTCCATGAATAGTGAAAGTGCAAAATATTCTTTCTTGTTGTGTTTCCACTGCATCTTGCCTTTAAAAGATAGACAGAGGAGTGTAGGATAGATCAGATCAGCGAGTGTCATTCAAACACTTTACCTTGCAAAGGCTGTTATCTTGTAACTTCAGACTTCATCACAATTCCCTGAAACTTCAGGTCATTCACATTAATAACTTCCTTCGCAATACAAAAAAAGTGAACAATAAAAAGAGAAGGGCCTTGTATACAGTAAAATATAGACTGTA
This sequence comes from Lytechinus pictus, assembly GCF_037042905.1. Taxonomy (NCBI): domain Eukaryota; kingdom Metazoa; phylum Echinodermata; class Echinoidea; order Temnopleuroida; family Toxopneustidae; genus Lytechinus; species Lytechinus pictus. The sequence continues at coordinate 33,842,846 of NC_087249.1, forward strand.
ACCAGAGCATACAAGAGGAATGTAATACCAAATCTGTATTCAACATAGGTGCCAATAAGCGATTACAACAGTGTGAGTGATATAATAGATAACCCCCCCCCCCCAAGAAAAAATCCTTTAGGTTTACTCATCAAATCTATGCAAGTCATTTAAAACATTGCTGAGCAACAACTCCACTGCTCCTAATTTAGATATAGATTATTTAGGTATTCCATGTTTACTTCAAATCAAAACAGCCATGTTTCTGAATATACCTAATAATCTATCCTAACTCTAATATTCATGAAAAATAAATCCAGGAATTAGCTCAAACATTGACTGGGAAAAACCATTCTCCAAAAGTTATCTATGACAACCTATGTAATAAGTTCTGCTTGTGTGAATGGCAACATAAGAGGTCTTCCATGCCTGCAATCAGCAGCAGCAGCAGCAGCTACCACCACCATAGCCTGTGGGTCTCATCTGTTGGAACGCATAGCTAATTATCAGATCTATTGATGATGATAGCAAGAGATACTTGGAGGGACACTTAAAGGTGGTAACCTTGATTTCTATTCTTAGATCTACTTCCAAGGAGGTGGTTTCATGCACAGTTCAGAGTGAGTTAATAGTGGTCATAACACAGATGCATTTGATCCAAATTGAAAGGAAATTGTATCTTTTAATAATCTTTCAATCCACATTTTGTCATCTCAAGGAGCTGGAAGCTCCTTGGTCATCTCATTCTCCTCTTCTCCAACTCCTCTCCTTTCATGTCTTCTTGCTTAAAGCCCGGCTCTTTATATTCATATACCTCTGTCTATGTCCATCAATCTCTCGCTCTTTCTTTATCTCTATCTATCTCTCTCTTTCGTTCTTTCTATTTTAAATGTCTCTAAGTCTTGTTTTATCCATCTTCCTCTCTCTCTATTTCTCTCTTCCTCTCTATATATTCTCTCTTACCCTCTCTCTCTCTCCATAATGGCATATCATTCTATATTATCCTCTCCCATTCCATCACAGCAACAAGAACCATGCATGCCCTACAAATCTCAAATATTTCTAACTTTCTTCTACAAAATTCTCTCCCTTTTAATATCATTTTGTACTTTCCCATTGACATCACTGGATGTATCTCCATACAATGTTTGCCCTCTTCTACTCCCTTCCTCTTTATCAATTCATCATTCAATATTCCTGGGTTTGTTTTTTTCTCTGATTCTGCCAACAACAACCAAACAGTAACTCTAAAGTTTTACAACAGTGCACAGACCGGGGTTAATGTGGAGCACAGGGAAATAAGAGGGTCAGGGATCACCAGGCAACTCCACCACCACCACCACTACTACCAAAAAGGAAACCTTTGTCTACCAGCTGGTAAAATGGATGCAGTCATTTACCCCTGATGGAGCAAGATTTTGAATGTTTGATATCCTTTTAATGATGGTATGAGGGGGTTGCGGATAGTTCCTAAATATCTCGGTCCCTGTGATCGATGGGATGGTAACCATCAGCTGCCATGAGGAGGATGTCTATGTTCATATGATTGCAAGTAGGAAATTGATCATGCCCCCGTAATCGGAAAACAGACCATTAACTTCTAAAGGTTCAATGTTCAAGTTTATTGTAAGCATCGGGATATTGAAATAAAATGACAAGAGGTGTGGGGGTCAGTGTACTTGTGAAGGAGTACAGCATCATACCTGATTTTTGTTCCCAAATTTGGTGATTTGCAAGAGCACATTGTCTGGAAGATGATTCACATACTTTAGTTAAACAAAAGAAAAAATAAACATTCCCTCTGAAAAGAGAAAACACAACAACATACCGTAACTTCCTGCTTCAACCTTTTACCCTTTTTTGTGCTTTCATACCTCTCAAAGTTTCAAACTTTAATATTTACTATTATACATTTGAAAATTACATATCAGTTTAGAATGAGGAAAAATGTTATCACGAAACTACCAATCAGCTGCAAGTGATATGCTTTCTACTGGTAAAAAATATGCACAATGACTTTATACTTCACAAATAATCACACACAGACAGACACCAAAACTGCTACAAACACTGCATCACTGTTTTAAAAACTGTTACAAAACATGTATAACACCACTACCTAAGAAATACTCTACCCTTCTAAGTACTGAGTAAATTCAAAAGCACAGCCTCATATGTTTTCAGTGGAGCTGGAATATTTCCTGACATAAAATTTGAATATCATTTCTTATTCTGAAAGATAAAAGGATTTTTCTTCTTGAAATTTGCTATTTCTGCTGCTAAAGACACTGCCATACTTTTGAAAATTAGTTTTTTTCTGTTTTCCTCATAATATCTATTCCTTTTCCCCCTTCTTTCCTTATTTCTTGAAAGTTTTGACTTTCCAATGTAAACATATCACAGTCATTAAAAATCAAATGTCTTAACCTTTTTTCTTGTTTTCTGAAGAATATTTTTTCAAGTTGAATACATTTTCTTGTTCGATAGTTTCACATCCACAATTATTATTCAGTACACCAATAAACATGGAGAATGCAATGAATTATATGAAAGTTTTCTTTCCTACCTTTGGGTCAGCCTCCTTGAAGCTTGCATCATCTTCATCCACTTCAAAGTACATCTCAGCTGATGTGATGGACAGTGTTCCCTTGACAACAACGCATGGTGCAATCATCTGAGATGATGTTGTATAAACCACAGGACCTTTAAACAAAAACAGAGTTTGTTTATTAAATTTTATTTCATTTTTGTTTGATCGTCCTATTTTGAAACGTTCTTATCCATTCATGTATCAAATTGTTTGATTATTTATTTCTTTCATTTATTCATTCATTCATTTCTTTATCAAATCATATATTCATTTAGATAGTCTGATATCAAGTTATTTAGTTGTATGTCTCACTATTGATATTTGATTACTTATTCATCTATTATTTATTTGTTATTTGTTAGTTATTCTGTTTTTATTTATAAAATCCATCTATTTTTTCCTCCTAATTTATATACAAACTTGTGATACTTTATTGATCCCATTAATTTATCTGAATATCTAAACAAGACCAAATGAATATTCATTTAGTCATGTTCCTTTACAGACAGTTGAAAATGTAAGTATGTAATATCCAATGATAAGAAAAAAAATGTAAATAGTTCTTCTAAAATCATTGATAAGAAATGGCTACATATAATAGGCACATTGCACAAACGCCTAGATAAATGCTATAACACTCTTATTATGAAAATTATAACTATGTCATTAATACAATTTAAATGAAAGAGAGAGAAATAATATGAGATGCAGCTAAATGATGATATGTTATTAGGAAAAAAGAGAAAAGGATCAGGGAACAAATTCTACAAAAACTGACTTTCTTCATACAATTTCAGAACCTTGAGTTTTGCCTCAATTCAACCAACTCGTTGAATCAAAGAAATGCATTAAAATGAATATTACTTTCAAATTATACTTGAATAGATTCTACACTGAATTTACACAGAAGTCACTTCTCATTATCGTTGATATGAAGAATATCACAATTCACTGAGGATACAACATATTACTTCGTCTTAAATGCATGGGATATGTATGTATGACGATGCTGTCTGCTTATTTAGATACCATTTCAGCATTTCTCCCCCTTCCAAAGAAGCCCCAACACTTTCTTCAGTTTACTTCTTAGGCACCATTTTCCCACTTTTCTGCCCCAATTTCCTTCTAAACTTCCTACATATTGGACATATGCCCTAATTGTTGCTTCCTCTGTGCTGAAATAGCCCACAATGACAACAGAACAACTTGAGATGCAAAAAGCTGTACACGCATCTTCAATTATTTTGTTACAAACATTTTGTTCAGAAAAAAACAACTTGTATATCTTATAGGCACTTTCTATCTAAGACAATTTTTATTATATAATATAGCAGAACCAGGCTCAATTCATTAAAATGCTACGATTTGACTCCTTTTTATCTTTATTTATTTTTTTTTATTCATTTAATCCTATACGGTGAATTTCTTTATTCTAAGTTATATTTATAAATTTCTGAATTGTAAATGGTGTCATTTTAAAAACAAATTTTAAAGTAATACAAAATAAAGAAAAGTTTATAGTACTGTTTTTATATGATTATTTGTCAAGATTAATCATGGTGATAACCACATAAAAAACTCAATTATAATCATACTTGACATATACAAGTATATTCACCTGGAATCTGCAACATAAAAGTAAAAGCTAAGAGTAGGCTACTTTTAATAATAACTCTCAGTATATGGCAGACCATAAGTGACATGCAATTGTATCTCCTTATGATAATGAGCTCATATTTTATCTTGTTTCTAGAAATGGGAGGCATTTCTCCATGATTAAAGATATGTAGATGGGGGGTAAAAGCCAGATTTCACAATGGAATAGGCAAAAATACCCCTCCCACCCCCCCCCCCAAAACTTGTTGATTGCAATAATGTCATCTTTGGAAAAGTATACAAGCACTCTGATTGACTCTTACAAGGATATACTACTAATCAAGAATCCATAATATATTCATTGATCTGGTGAAATTAAAGCAGGTCGATTGCTTTCATTGATTGGATATTATAAATCCATTTTCTGACAAAATGCCAAAATCCTATCAGCTTCTCAAATCCTCACTTGACCTCATGATGGAAATCGGTGATTAAGGATTAACGCCTATTTGCAACTGGGCTTTCCGTGATAAAGATGGTGAGGATAATAGTAGGATCCTCGCACATGCTCCGTAATGTCAAGACAAATTAAAGAAATCAAATTAGGGCCGTAGACATGGGTACACAACAAGTTATTCAAAGTCAACCCGATTAACTTGGCGGCAGAATGGGCCATCTTTTGAAGAGCAGAATGCCAAAATTCTTATGACGGCGTGACAGATAATAGCCTTTTCCATGTTCTTCCCTTGCATTTTATCATTTCAGCAACCCCCCCGGGGCAACTCTGTCACAAGCCCAAGTTCATGGGCATCCATTTCAATATCTGTTCAGTCTAATGTCCAGTTCTGACAGCCAAAAGATTATTCAACTGAAACTGATTACTGGTAAATATGTGGTCAAATTATCTGCCTTTGAATATAGAGATAGGTGGGCAAGATCATCTGAGCTTCACTTGTGATTCCACATGAATTTCTGTGTGTATCTTAAAAGTGTACAATATGTAGGCCCTCTTATATTACCACTCGTTATTATTCATCAAAATGAGCTCAAACTTCACATCATCTTATGCATGTCTTTGGTATGGTACTACTGTCCACACACAAGAATCTAAAACAAATCATAAAAATTACCTACATTGAGGTCTTTATGGGATGTACAAAAAACAGGGTATTGTAGAAACTGGCAGAGGATTCCAAAAACCCCTACCACTCCTCACACTACGCATACAAGATAGATTGGTAAGTCAATTTAATAGCATTTAATGTGTTGCTTGAGTGTATAAGTGTTCAGTCTTCACACAGAAGGGCTCAACATGAATTCTTCTTCTATTTCTCGCCTTCTCAAGACGATACAAAAAATATGAACTATTGACAATGGAGACCTTTAAGACCATATAAAAGTAAACTTGGATTTATTTTAGTAGATTGTGACAAGTTGAAGGGACTTGTGATTTTCTCCTCTAATCATATTTTATATTGCTATTAGTCACCATCAGGGGAAAAAGGTAGCATTATAATCACTTTCAGTATTGGAGCAGATGGATTAAAAGTCCTTACCATACATCATAATGACTTCACTTTTTCTGGCCAATTCGACCCCCCCCCCCCCCCATTATAGTATTTTACAAATATTAACAATTTTCTGATTGATTGTCCATTATGTTAAATCTTTCACCTATTTCCTTCCTGCTTTTTTCCCTTTACTTGTAAAACAACTTCCCATTTGGGCTGCAGTCTGTTTTAGGAATAAATCCATAATTGCATGATTATTGGATAACAAACTGCTGCCCGCATTATTGTACAGCTTTTTTAAAGACAAAAATCACTAAACCTTTAAATTTTATCATTCTTCCCTCCTTTACAGTTGTGGATAATTTCTGAATCATTCACAAACACAATATTGTATCAATTTGTGAGAACAATATCAGTGACCACATTTTTGCTTTGTGTTGAGAAGAGGTGAATGCCAATCTTTAAAAAAAAAAATTCCATCTTTATTCTCAAGAGGGTAATCTATTTGGAAACATTCCTGGCCAGTCTTCAAATTTGGCAGAAATTGAATGTGATTGTATCTGCCAGCATCTTTAATAGAAGGTGGGATGAGGGGATTAAACTAATAAGGAAGTATTTGTACGTGTAATGGATACTTCTTCATAGAATATCAAATCAAATACATAGAAAAGTACACTGACCTATGGTATCTTCAAAATTTAAGTGTCATGTTAACTAAAACTATCTTTGCTCAAAGAAAAAAACCTGTCAATTTTTATTTATTCCAACGATTAAGATATGCACCACTCTTGCGGATTTCATGAAACTGGGATAAAATTTATATCCTATATGTAAGTATAAACATACATATTTATTTCCTCCAAAATGGGTTAATACATCTACACGGCCACAAAAACTCTGGTTTACAAAAAAAAAATATTTGATAGTACTAAATTACTGCAAAGTTAATGTACATTTAAAGGGAACTTTTATACTATTAGTCATTATAAAGGATCTTCCTCATAGAAATCAATGTAAAAAATTAGAAGTCAATCCTCATTTGTAATTAGTCTAATGAAAGGGAAAATCTTAGTGTCAAGTTTACTGCATTGTTGACCAAATGTACCTATCCTTATAATAATAATCATGATAATAATAGATTTGTAGTCCGCAGAAACTCTTGATTTAAATATATATTCAACTGCACTATATAAGACTCCTAAAAAGTTTGTTATTATTAAAGTAAATTACAAGACAGTCTCGTATAGGAAGAATCCATTCATCTTCACAGGCTGGTGAAATCAAGTAAGAAATCCAGCTTTACCAGAAGAAAACAATTTACACTCTATGGCCAGAATTCACAAAGGTACATTAATTTGAACCACAGATTGTTGATTTCACAATATGATTGCACTTTTATTCATTGCACACACTGAATAAGGTCTTGGAATGTTAGGAAATGAATCAAGTCTATTGTGAATGTTTCTTTTATAGCCAAAGGCTAAATTTAATCCTTAAAAACATGGTTTCCTACTCTGGTGAGCAGGACACTTCTGAGTTCAAAATCCTTCCAAGTTGTTTCACCAGCAGATATTTGTTTTGTGGATGGCAAATAACAATTTTTTTGGATATAGGTAAGTATAGTGCAGTGTTTTAAGTTTGATTTCAAAACCTTTGTCTAACCAAACAAACTCGCATTAATCAAGCACCCTTTCATTACATTAAAGCACAATCACTATTGGACCTTTCCTTCAGTATATGCGCTAAAAGCACAATTTTACAAAAAGTTTGCAGAAACCATGCTTTGAATTTGAACCAACCTTTTTAAATACTGTCTTTCTGCAATATTTTGATAAAGACTTCCTAAAACTGATTTGTTAATTTATACATCCTTATCTTATAAAAGGACAGAGCTACTATACACTACACATGCAAGCAAACTGAAAAACATATAGGGTAACAATAGACAATACAATATGACCAAACAATTGAATTCACACAGTACCTTGAATAATGAATCAAGGATTTTGAAGAATAAAAAAAACATACAATTCAGTTTTCTTTTAGATTCATCACACTACAGTAAATAAAGTGTACAATTAAAAACTGATTAATATATCAAAGTGAAAGATTATAAGCATTTACGTTGTTTGAACACTGTGTGCAAGAATACCTGACTCTGATATGGGTAAAAGTACATATATTTAGGTATACAGAGTAATAGTACAAACTGAATGTATATTAGAACCTATCTAAAGCTTTGGCAAAAGTTCAATGTTTTGAATTACTGTACATCAGAATATAGTTCTAAGATTTCAATGTTATTATGTAGGGGCCATTAAATTCTGTTTCATCAAGTGAATCTTTTTGAAAATTGTATTCGACCACTAAACATGATTTTTTTTTCCAACGAAGACCTTCCCTCCTTCTAACAATAATATGAATAATGCATTTATGTATATCAGAAAGCTATGTGCAAAGATTATATCCTGATTTTATTTGTGCGATGAATTTGATTGCATACCCCTCAATTTCTGCCAATTTTCGATTAACATGATTTTTTTCATTCTCTATTTCCTATTCAATATCCCAAATTGGATTTTCTTTTTTTTTCATGTTTTTCCCCTTTAACTGTATGTGTGTGAACTTTGATGTAAAAGTGAATTGCAAGATTTCATTGTACTGCCTATGTTACTTTTCTTTGTAATAGCTGCTATCTAATACATTTTTAATTAGCAATTACTGTACTACTGTATGTATTCTTGATATCCTCTGGGCTGTCTTACCATGTCTTTTATTCAATAAGCCTAACTGAATTGAATTCAATTTAACTCAATGCCTGAAATGTGGTCTTAAACCAAAATGACTCCAAAATCCCTTTATATTTCAACATTTCAGCTGTTAATTTAACCTATAAATTTAATCTGACAATTAATTCACACAAAGAAAATACCGGTATATATTCTTAAGATTAACCAAAACTGAATATATGCTTTGCAAGACAATACTTTACATGTGGAAAGAAAACAGTAACAAATTCTTACAAAATTTGCATTTACTTGAAACAGAGAGATAAATATAGGCTGCAGCCATAACAATGGTTGAATACAATAAGAAAAACAATAAGGAAACTGCAAAAACAGCATTATCCAAATCCCCCTGCAGGACTTGATGAAAATACAATGATAATCCTTTTTATCCATCCCTTTGCCAACCAGCAGAAAAAATACTTTCTGAGTCCGAAGCATTACATTTCATACTTTCAATGCAATTCATTTTGCTTATAATATATTCTATAGTTGGTCAAATTAATTCAATTGAAAATTAAAAAGTAATTATTTTATTTCTTTTTGATGGGGGAGGGAGGGGACCTCATCCTATTAAAGTGATAAGAAAAAATAAGAAGTCTCGTCTTCCATCTTAATCAAGTTTGTTATCCACTGCCAACATGTATGAAAGTTTGATATTGAGCTTGCAGTGCTCAGTCTTCTGTGGTATTTTAACAGTTAATGTAGTTAAGGTGAGAAGAGTAGCAAGCCAGTTCCTCAGATAGAACATGGTGTTATTTTTTAGGTGTGGGTTTTCATTTTCCATTGTTATAATTATTATTTCCCCCATTATCATTTTTATTGACTCTTGTTTCTTTTGTATTTGCAGACTCTTGGCTGTGATTCATATAATGCTGTTACTCCTTGAGGTCATGTATATGGCTCTTGAAACATGGGGAAAGAAATACTATGGATACACAAAGGCAGATAGGGTCCTGCAACAAAATGACAACAAAACAACTAAGCCATCATAAAGAAGTGTTCAACAGTCTCATCTTGAAAACAGCACAAGAAAACTACGAGAGAAACTTTCCCACATGGAACTGTCAAAATAATGTTACTAATGGTTCATGGTGATAATTTTCAAAGAGCACAATACTCTGTAAGCTCATAGAATGGAAATGACAAATAAGACATGTCTGGAGCCACAATTTACATAGCAGAGATAAGAAAGAATAGCCTATGCCAAAGACTGAAGTAAATGAATACAGTTTCCTGCAAAACTATGCTCTTACATACCACAAGAGGGCAGGCATAGTTAACAGCAAATCACCTGCCATATCGAAAAGGCAAATGTCCACAAACGCAAGCAACTATCTTGGATTATATAACACACATTAGGCTCGAGTATATAACACACAGCAAGCTCCTGGGAACAATAGACAAATATAAGAATTCAGAATTCACATGGTAACATTAGACTTCAGAGTACAAATAACAGGGTATATAAAAAGCAAAATCTCCTTTACAGATGAAGGAAGGAGAAACTAGTCTCCTACACAGACTCAAAATGAGAGCAGGTTGAGAAAACTGCATACATTTACACTCAGTATATAGCAACATAGTCTCAAGAATAGATTCAAAATGAAAGCAGATACTTAAACTCAAGAATAAATACTCAGACAAGCATCTTAATCACACTCGGCAAGAAAGTAGATACAAATCTCTAGAACAACTTTAAATTGAAAGAAGACACAAGGTAATACTCAGAGAGAAAGATATACATATGCTCTGAAAGAAAGCATAGACAAGTCTCAAAAGTAGACTTGAAATAAATTCAGATAACAATGCTGTACATAGACTCAAACTCAGCAATAAAGAAGAGACCACTATAATTAACAGACTCAAAATCAAAGAGGGTATTGAAGGAGATTCCTTTCCAGCTGTAAACATCATGCTTATAGAGGGCGACAAACAGATGTCAATCCTTGAATTCACCTTCTGCCAATTTGATACTGGCCGAGGGCTTGCTATCATGCATGATGCCCAACAATGGAGGGCGCTCTGCTCGTGATGGTGATGCTGCAAGGTCAGAATGATGGTGCGCGGTAAACAAAAAATAAAGAAAATATATATTGGAAACCAGCAAACTTACTTGATAATATTCCTAGATGGTATAGGATTCATGCAGCTAATGCATATAGTTTGCTCAATTTGAATGATGCATTTGACTTTGTATATGTCAAGGTATTGGAGAAAGTTATTTCTTTAAAAACAAAGCATTCAGATATATACATAATATAGATATGTATGTTACGTATGGGAGTATATAGAGTGACTTTATATTATTTTTATTGTAACAATGTCAAATTAAAATGTATCATGAGCTCCTTGACTTTGAATCCTATGTCATCAATATGAGGAAATATTCTAACAAATGGATGGCTGTCTGTACATGTACATATGGATGGTTGAATTCAAAAATCTTGTCGAGAAAAATGATTGATATCTTCATATTGAATATGTAACACCTAGCTTATTCAAACATGTGATTGATATCAAGAAAACATGGAGGTACAAAATTGCATGAAGAGGAATCAAAGATATGAGAACAGATGATAAACAAGAACCTAGAATATAAATGATGATGTTGCTGTCCCAGAAAAGAGAGATTTTGAATAATCAAATGTGGTCTGGTTTATAATGAGAAATGATGAAAGTGGAATGGATGATAGAGTGCATTGAATACATGATGCTGTGAATGGAATGTATGAAAGTGTGAATAGAACATAGTGTGAATGGTGAATGAGATGTTCAAATGTCTTAACAGCGATGTTTTAGTGTCAATAGAAAGGAAAATATGTGAATGGAGTGAATTCCAGAGTGAATAGAATGGAGTGAATGCCAGAGTGAATAGAATGGAAGAGAATGTGAAAGGGGTCATGGTTTTGAGAATTTTTATCAAATAAAAAGTATCCAATAAAAAGTTCAGGATCAAAAAGTAAATACAGAAATTAATTAAGAGATGATTACACCATAAATGTGTTGCATGACCATGTGAAAATAATGAATCATACTGCAAAAGAAATCTGATACTTTTGAAACTAAAAGACTTGTGAAAAAATGGATAAGAGTTGAAATAGAAACAACAAAAAATGAAATTTAAAAGGAGTATCAGATAGGAGAAATACTAAGTGTAATGTTAAGGTGGTTCGAACAGGACAAACCTTCAAGTTCATTCTCTAGTTCTGCATCTTCCTGTATACTAGTCTCATCTTCAGTAGTATCCTCAGAACCCTGTGAACCACGTTGCTTAGATGCTATCTGAGCATGGAGAGCTTGTTTAGCCTTCTCTACAACATCTTCAGGTTCTCCTAGAGGATGACAAATTCAAGACAAAGTGTTACAGACATACGGAATAGCATCAGCTGGGGCTTACATGTATTTACCCAGAATGCAAAATTTTTTATTATTTCATCACCTGGCTGACAGAGGAGCTTTACAATTTACGCATACATCAAATAAATTCCTGTTGGTCGGGCAGAAAGGCAACGGCTCTCTCACGCAATGGACATTTTGCAAAGCATGCGTTTGAGCCAACGCCCTCATACCAGCCACACAGGAATTGAAAACTGCAGTGCATGTGCAACCTGACGCCCTTATTTCAGCCAAATGACGATGTAATCATTTAATATAAATCTAATTGAATAAATAACACATCTGTAAAGTTTATTCTTCACAACGTTTCATACCACTTGTATGATGCCAGGGAACAAAAGGATCACAGTTTGCAGTAAAAAAAAATCATTTTCTACTAAAGATCGAATAGATATTGTAATTTTGCAAAATTTAACAATACATATTCACACGTTTTATCCAAAGAGACACATGTATGTGTATCAAGACTTATTTAAAATATATGAGCCTAATCAGAGGACCTTAAACACCACGGAGGACCGTCCTGCTTTGGTTTTATCTAAAAAAGGGAATAATAAATTGAGCTCTCTCTTGATTACTATCAAAAACAGATTAATAATTACCAATAAGTCAGAATGAATCAGAATCCTATCGCATTGAACTTGTTATTGGTAACAAATTATCAAATTCTGGCTACTTGTTCTATTCCAAATGAATCAAATTAAATTAGCCACTTAAGTCACATATCACTTTTCATTTCAAAAGGTTTTATGAAACACAGTTCCAGAAAACAGAAGTATTTGTTTGCATAATCATTGTTACTGCGCTATAGATGATACAGAGAGACACTGAATAGCAAGCAGTAGATAGGAATGTTCAAATCTGTTCTGTATCGATTATTTTGTAATGTACCTCAAAGTGAAAACATTAGAGAACAATACATGAGTTTCAAAGAGATATATATCCAAAGAAGTTATACCATGCTCAATGGCTGCTTTCAGTGTTGCTTCTGTGTGTGAGGAGCCGAAAGAATTGCGAACAAGACGACGATGACGTCTTGTATTATCCTCCCACATATCAAGACGGAAATACTCTCTTGGCCTGCCAAAATGAAAGAAACATGATTTATTCAAAACAATGTTTATTGCCTCACTGCATTAATTATTGGTATACTTATCTCCGAGTAACAATATTTCGAATGAATTGTTTTCCCTTATCTTCTTATCAAATGACTGTAGATACAATCTAATGGCATTACAAAGCTATTTTTCAAATTTTAAGGGGAAATCACCCAGTATTAAGCACATGCACTTTTCATATGGGTTGCCAAAATTTAGACTTAAAGAAATGACCCCAATCATGAGCTTTCACTGTGTTTCCCAGTGCTGCCCCATACTTGAGAATGAGAATTTCTTAAATAAAGTCTTTAAGAACCACAAATGAACTGAGATGCATCATATCATATATCAATTGCTAACTGGCAGGTGAGTTGCAACCCACCATTTATCATATCGCGCTTTGCATCTCCCCAATCTCTTCCAAACCAATAGCAATAAAGATATAATTTGGATCTTACCCTTCAGCCAAGTTCCCCCATGCACCATGTTTGTTGGTGAGTATATTAAGGGTCTTCTGGATGAGTTGGCTGGCCAGGATATGATCCCGCCTCTTAGCAGCGGTGATCAGGTGATCACACATCTTCTCCTCCTCTCGACAGTCCATCGATGTCTGTGCACAAAGTGACTGAAAGAGGGGGGGGAAAAAGGGTTCTTGATAAATTTAGTTGGGTATTTTAAATGTCTGTTGCAATTGGTGTGCATTTCCGCATCGACCGCTTCCGTCCAAATACATTATAAGGGAAGATCATATCTGGGAGTGGACAGGCGGAGTGACACTGTGGCAATAGCAGAGGAACAAATAGAATGGCAAAAATTTGTTTGTCAGGTCATGCAGTGTACTTACGGTCTACTGAACTACGGGACAGTCAGACAGACATACACCTGCAAGGAAAAAAACCCAGGACCAGCAGTGAAATCATGCATGTTTCAACTTCTGGCGTCAATCAAAGGCAAGCACAGAAATCACACCATTCCTAATCCAACTGCCGCATTTTTAATAGCTTTCATCTTATTTAACATTCACTTTTGAATTCATTTGTAACTTAAGCCTCTTTGCGTTTCTCTGATATTGGATCCATAGCACGTGCCCTCATTGCCCCTTCTTTAATAGATATGCCACTGGCTTTCTACTTGTTCTTATCCTCACCTCAAACTCTGCATGCTTCTGAACATCTTCAGCCCTGTGCCTACTGAGGATAAACTCTGCCTCATTAGCCACACGCAAGAGATGTTCCCTGGTCAGGCCTGAGTAAAGCCTGCCCTCGTTGACCAGCTCAATGAAAGCCAGGCCAGCATGTTTCTGGATAGAGTTCTGCCATTCCTGAGAGCACAGCATCATGACTAGCTCAATGACTGAGTTGGATGACTTCATCGTTATCAGACCTGGAAAGGGAATGGGCAGAACAAATTACTTTGACTCCACACAACCTCAAGACTGACAAAATAAAACCTAAAACTGAAAAGATTTTTAATCAAAGCCAGCTGAATATATGATGATTATTACATAAACAATATCATAAAATATATAGTCTTTGTACAGATTGCAATCCAACTGATGAATGACCTATTTTAATGAACAATCACTAGGTCAATGATTGGTTTACGTTTCTTAAACAGACGAGAGAGATCATGAAGTTGATACACCATTTGTGCTGTTTAATCACACTGAGCAAGAATAACAGATTACATTGTGATTTTGAAAGAAGCAAACTCTACGTACTATAGATCTTCATCTATATCATCAAAACAATTTTTACCAATTTACTACAACCCCTGTAGTATCTATTAATATGCTGAAGTCAGCGATTGTCACCACTTAAGACCGACATACGTATATCCCATACAGCTGCAATTTTGGGGCATGTTATGGGTTCAGGTCATAGCCACCACAGAATTCAAAGGGTACACAAACAATAAAAAACATCATAGAGGCCTAGTAGGGTTAACCTTCTTTCCATTGCACCATATGAGCCTTACCTTCAATCAGCAGCTCCTGACCATGGCTTCCAAGCAGCGTCTTGGAAAGGAAGGGTGCAAAGTCCAGGAAGATCTCTCGCAGGAGCGGGGCAGCTGTCTCCAAGGCCTTGGTCAACCTCTCCTCAACGGTTCCCTCCGATGCTCCGGCTACCAGCTTCTTCTCTGCTAAAGATGGAGTCATCACTCCTTCTGCCACGCCCGAAAGATCCAAGGGCGGTGGTCTGTAGAGACTAGACTTCTCCTGGACTTCTGCTGGAAGAGGGGTGTTGGTGTAGGGGACGGTAGGGGCATCACCAGGTGGTACTGGGGCATCCGGATTGGCACAAATAGTTCCAGGAATAGTTCCTTGGGCACCTGGTGGCTGTTCACCATTCTTGGTTCCCGTCCATGGCCAGGTGTGAATGGGGCGTTTCTCTAAAGTGGTGGGAATTAATACTTACATCTAAACACTGATATATAATGTACAGCATAATCTGGAGACCTGATACTATGTCATGTGTTTTTTTTATTTTGATAGTTATTGAGTCTGATATTTCACTCAGTTCAGAATTCATTGAAAAAAACAACAAGTGGAATGCCTCTGGCCGTCTCACCTGCATCACGCAATTCAATATAGCAGCAGTGCTGATTTTGAAAACTACTATAACTCGCACAAGATGTTCAGTGATACTTGGTTACTCTTATTTCCACGTTTTATGAACTAGACCAATACACTTATAGAGATACATGTATGATGGCAATTCAACAAATACCCCATACGTGGCCAAAGTTCTTTGACCTTACATGACCTTTGACCTTGATCATGTGAACTGAAACTCGCACAGGATGTTCAGTGATACTTGATTACTATTATGTCCAAGTTTTATGAACTAGACCAACACACTTTCAAATTTATGGCTGTAATTCAACAAATACCCCAATTTGGCCAAAGTTCATTGACCCTAAATGACCTTTGACCTTGATCATGTGACCTGAAACTTGCACAGGATGTTCAGTAATACTTGATTACTATTATGTCCAAGTTTCATGAATCAGATCCATAAACTTTCAAAGTTATGATGGTAATTCAACAGATACCCCCAATTCGGCCAAAGTTCATTGACCCTAAATGACCTTTGACCTTGGTCATGTGATGTGAAACTCATGCAGGATGTTCGGTGATACTTGATTAACCTTATGTATAAGTTTCATGAACTAGGTCCATATATTTTCTAAGTTATGATGACATTTCAAAAACTTAACCTTAGGTTAAGATTTTGATGTTGATTCCCCCAACATGGTCTAAGTTCATTGACCCTAAATGACCTTTGACCTTGGTCATGTGACATGAAACTCAGGCAGGATGTTCAGTAATACTTGATTAACCTTATGGCCAAGTTTCATGAACTAGGTCCATATACTTTCTAAGTTATGCTGTCATTTCAAAAACTTAACCTCAGGTTAAGATTTGGTGTTGACGCCGCCGTCGCCGCCGCCGCCGCCGCCGCCGCCGCCGCCGCCGCCGCCGCCGCCGCCGCCGCCGCCGCCGTCGCCGTCGGAAAAGCGGCGCCTATAGTCTCACTCTGCTATGCAGGTGAGACAAAAACATTAAAATACATTAATACAAATAGATTAAATAAATGTAATTCTTAACCTCTTTTGAAGAAGAGTGTCGCTAAGGCGAGCACATAATACGCCCGACTGTAGCGTGGAAAATTGAGTTATTGGTCAAGCAAGAAAAGTGGAAGGTGGCGACTTCACCTTTGACCATCTGACCTCAAAATCAAAAGAATCGCTGAGATCCATGCTAGTATCATACACACCAAATAATATGAGCGTAGGTTAAGTTAAACTGAAGTTATCGCGTTTACAAAGGCTGCAGAAGGGTAAGATGAAAACATGTCAGTGTGAACTTGATCTTTGACCTTTTGACCTCAAAATCAATAGGCTTCCTGGGATCCATGCTATTATCATACACACCAAATTATATGAGCCTAGGTTAAGTTAAACTGAAGTAATCACGTTTACAAAGACTGCAGAAGGGTAACCTTGACCATTGACCTCAAAATCAATAGGCTTCCTAGGATCTATGCTAGTACCATACACACGGAATTATATGAGCCTAGGTTAAGTCAAACTGAAGTTATCGCGTTTACAATGAAAAGTTAAGAGACGGACAGACAGACAGACGGACACCGAGCGTGATACCATAATACGTCCCGTGTAGGACGGGCGTATAAAAAAATACATCCATCTGGAATTTAGGACTACATATTCAGCAGTCACTGACTCTCCATCCCAATATATTCATATGTTCTACATATAAATTTTGAGAACATTGATCATAATCATATCAGAATTTACTGGAAGAACAAATGATCTTAACAGAAAACTATGAATGCATATAAATCTGCATGATTTTTGCTATCATTATTCTTGTATTAAGAGAGACCAGTGTGAAAAGATAATGGTACAATCACATCAAATTGCAGCTCAGTGTGTCACACACAAATTGGATACACGGCAAAGGTAAGTGTCAACATAAAACTAGTAAGATAAATGAACACCAAGGAAAATATTCAGGCTAAAAAAAATAATAATAATCATTGTTTGTTTAAAAAAAATCACTGCAACGTTTATTTAAAACACATCAATTTGCACATTTACAGAAAAGGACACGCTCAAAATGACTAAATACAGATTGCCTTTGAGGGAAGGTTATAAAATGTGTGAATATATAATAGAGAATTCATGAAATTTATATGTAAAATTTAAATCATTTTTCTTTATTAAAGTACATCATTAGGAGACCCGGTATGCATTTATTCAAGCCAACACAGGATACAGAAACAATGTATATTCTGCCAACATCTCAAACACATTTAAAGTATTATCTAGAAGTAATAACAGGATTAGCTCACACTACAGTGATAACATAAACTGAACAAACATTTGCATCCTAAGGCACAAGTGAATATATTGTCAAAATAAATAAAAAAGGAGCAGGGGTTAGCAATCACACCTGCATGCACTCACCGTCCGACTCACCAACTTTCTCTGATGCCATGACGATCGATGATATCGACGATGTACCCTTCGGAGGAGGCATCGCTCCTTCAGCTCCGCCCTCCTCCGTCGACTCCCCATGTGTATCCGCATCCTTTTTAATGGCAGTTGGTGAGGCGATATCCTTGGTGGGTGGAGTAGGAGCTTTGGTCTCCTCCTCCTCGTCTCCTTCTAAGGAGCCATTCAAAGAGACTTCCTGCATCTCGTCTCCATCTTTGCCCGACATATCATCAGTGATGGTGGGGATGATGTCGCTGGTGGAAACGGTCTTCTTATCGTCGATGCCATTCTCGATGGTGTCTTTCAACTTATCTTCATCCTCATCATGGATCTCTTTTTCCTGTAAGGTATACACAGGTTTGTTTTAAACTATTGAAAAATCTTTATTTCAAAAAGCCCTGTGTGGTAGTGCCAAAAACACATGCAAAGAAAATGGGTCAATGCCTAATAAAGATTTGGTTTAACTTAAAATAATAAACACAGCATTTATTATGCGCCATCTATCTAGTAAACTTTCCGAAGCGCCTTGTGAAGAGAAGTAGCTTGGCGAGACAAGAATCTGACCAATGTCACAGAAGGTCAATAACATGCAGAACGGGAAAATCATCTTATAATGCAAAAAAGATCAATTGAATATCTTGATTTTATTTCATTCCATCATTATCATCACCTTTCAATATTTTTAAATCATTCTCAAAATATCTAACATTAATAACATAACCATAGACCTTGGTATTGCCATTTCTTAGACTGTATTTGTATTTGATTTTTTTTATAATCAAATCAACTAACTAAATGGAATTCAAATAAAAATGAATATTTAACAAAAAATATTATTTCCAATTGATGGTTGTCCTTATACTGCCAGCCCTTCTACATAAAATTTAGAGTAGTCTTAGAGTACTAAGTTAATACTTTTGAACAATATTCATATAGCATCATTTATCCATAAGGTATTTTGGGGCATTTAGCCCCCAATGTGTGAATCTATGACAAATTTGCACTCTGCTGAGCATATGATACCATTTCCATAGCTTATAACAAAACTTAAATGACCTTATCCGTCTTCTCCTCCTCTTGCCCAGCACTGCTATCATCCTGTGACGGAGGGTCATCTCTCATCCTGTTATCCTCCTCCTCTTCATCCTCTTCTTCTTCTTCATCATCCTCATCTTCTTGTTCCATCGCTCCCTCTTTCTCTGCTGGTACCCTGGTTGCCTCCTTATTATCCATTGTGGGAGCAACTGGTTGGAAACAAAGCGATATGTAATCATAGAGAGATAGGCAGAGAGAAAAGGGTGAGAGAGAAAAGGTTACAGAAAAGGAAAGAGATGGGGAAGGCAGGGATGCCAATTGGAATTGATTATGAAATGTCTGAAAATCATCTAGAATGAGCCACCTTAAACACACAAAAACATGATTTCCATGGCTGAAAATAAGTTTAAGGAGTCTGAATTTATATTTGAGTCTGAAAGTGGCATCCCTGGGAGAAAGTGAGAGAAAAACTATGTACAAAAGATAAGGAAATCATGAGCTTGTACATGTGTAACTGGCTTTGGCAAATTGACCATACTATCCTGACTCTTAATAAAAGAAGTGCATAAATAATCATTATTCTTTAATAACAAACTCATGGTGTTTCTTTTGAACCTCAAACTGATGTTCATGCTTTCAACCAAATTATCAGTGATGAAGATAACTTCTAAGTAAGAACTGTTATGTCTGAATTCCTTGAATAAGAGATTAAAATACATGTAACATTTGAGGATCAAAAATTATCTTTTAAAGGCAACATACCATTTTTCTTCAATGGCTCCTCTGCTACTTTATGAGCTCCATCCATCTCCTGAGAGGCAGCTCCAAGAGGCTCCTTCCTGACTCCATGTGGATCCTGCTGGTTAATGGAGACCTGTGCTCCTGCAGGAGCACTTGGCTGAGCTACGTCTTCCTTTGATCCATTCTTTACTATTTGCTCTTGACTCCTGCCTTGGGCCGTCTGGGCGGCTCTATTGTCCATCTGAAGGAATTAGAGGATGAAGATTTTTTTTTTACTTACTGTACATGAACTGCACACAAACATTGATTGACATTAGCAGTATGAAGAACATTAATGAATTGAACTTTAATCCATTAAATAGTAATGTATTGAATTTTGCAAACCCAATTGACATATTCTTGTCATATAGACATGCTTTACAGAGGTTGGTGCAAACAAGTGCAATACATTCCTACAGTCTGCATGTCCATAGCATTATAGACCAAGACCTTCACTATCTATCTATGCCGCAATCTTCAATCCGGGGAAGAAATGCGTCAAAATATGCATGACAATGGGTTTGGGGTTAACTTACTTCTTGTTCGATGTCATGAGCAGAGACCTGAGACTTCTGGATGGAATTCTGTCTGGAGAGGGCTGGGGAGTTGTCTGAGTCTAAGATGTCGCGGTAACGGGCCACCATCAGGACCGAGATGAAGTAAACGATAGCCAGGGCCAGGAACTGGGCCTGCTTGCTCTCCTCCTGACCAAAATAGGAACAAGGATTAATCAGGATCAAACTAAGATGGAAGACTGTGTGATGATGTGCATTATGAAATTATTCTGACCATGATATAGCATTCCTTAATGATGAAGTTTTTGAATAGTTAATATCATAGGAGCGATAATGAGACAATCAGACAACAAACAATCATAATCCTAATCATATTATTACTATCAGTGACACCAACACCATCATCATAAGCATTGTCATAATCACCATCATTATTACAATAACCATCATCATAAATTACCATAATCAATATCATCATCATACCATCATCATCATCATTATCATCATCACTACCACCCCCACCACCACCAATACCATCACTATCATCATCATCATCATCATATCATCATCATCATCATATCATCATCATCATCACCATTATCATCATCACCAACATCATCATCATCATCATCATCACCATCATCATCATCATCATCATCACCAACATCATCATCATCACCATCATCATCATCATCACAATCACCATCATCGTCATCACAACCATTACAACCAACACAACCATCACAACCATCACCACCATAACCATCATTACAATACCAGAATCCCCATGATACTTACCACATCTCTGTAGACGACTGCTCTAAGCCTATGGATGTCCATGTCTTGAAGCAGTCTCTCCAGATCTCGGACAGGAGACATCGGACTTGCAAGGTTCTCAACTATGTTCTATGAGGAGAAAACAAAAATGAGAAAAAAAGAGAAAAGGAATGTTTCAAACAACTGGTGTTAAAGAGTGTTCTATTATTCAAAAAATTATTTCTCTGGACTTGCATTTCGATTGGGTTTGTATGTTTTAGTTTTACTTTTTAGAAACACAGATACTTTTTAATAGGGTAAACAATTCTTGATATTGCATAAAGACAGGGTAAATAAATGATGTGGTTATTTCTATTACTTTTTGCAATATTTGTGGGGTTTATTTCAACTTTTTTTTCAAACTGACTTAATCATAAAATCAGAGATTTGTGTCATTATAAAAGACAAATGGCTGTATTCTCCATCTAGATTGAAAAATATCAAAAGAAAAAGCATTCATTTCCTACTCTTTCCTTCTTCATCACACCATTGTGATGTTATGCTTCTTAACTTAATTAGGATGAAAGTACATCCCTCATCTATGTTTATCTATTCAAATTCTATACATCATGTACCCATATTCAATAGAATTTTACCAAATTTATTTCTTCCCTTTCACACAAAAAATATCACCTGGACCCATGCTACACATGTAATTTTCTTGAAAGTGTAAATGACATCAAATTTGCATTTCACAAAACATACAAAATTGTATTAGTAAAAAGTGAATTTACAAAACTTTTTAAGCATTCAAATAAACCACTTCTTATTTCTCAATAGAGTTAAACAAACAATTTGTTAGTGCAGATCCATGCTGAAAATACATCTTATTTGATCAGTAATTTGAATCAAAATTAAAAGAAAATGGCCATAATTTCAATGCAACATTTTCAAGATTTAAAAAATGGGGAATAAATAAGATAAAAAGTCAATAAAAAATACAAATAACAATATGCAGGCATTTTACAAATCTAAATCTGAGTATGTTTAATTCAAAACTAATCTCAGCCTAATTTCATGTCCAAATACACAGATTCTGTCCATGAGAATAGAGGGGTCTCTGTCTAATGCCTACAGAAAATTAAAAATGACTACACAATAAAAAAGTTAACAGGCAACTAATGTACCTCTTTCATCTCAACTTAAAGCTAATTATTCCAAATGCTGGAATGTTATGCAATAAGATCTAGAATGTCCATATTCCAAAGAAAAAAAAAACAGTTGTAAGTCATGCAAGATAAAGAAAAAGAACCCATGCCAAAGTAGAATGGGGAAACCCAGACAGACCAGTTTACATGGTATTCTGTTGCATGCCACTCAGGGAATAATCTCTTACGCATCGTTCACACCTGGTTCAACAAAACTGTTTACAACATCATGAGTCATGTTTTATGATGCCATAATCAAAGCCAAAAATGATCCCATTTATATGAAATTATTCTCTGTATGCTTACATTTAAACAAAAATCATTGTGGCGTGACTTTTTAAAGACTTTGTTTGGTACACACTTTCGATTCCATCGTACCACATTTTTGATGACTCATACATGTATTACAATCAAATTTGTGCACAAAATGTTGTCAAGATTTGCTGCTGAACTTTGTTGCTTAACCTTGCTGTGCCATATGTGAACAAGACGTGAGCATTTCAAGAGGGTCACTGCAAACGCATTCAACACTCAAATGTATCTGTGATGGTCAGTTTTCACAGAGACATTAAATATTCACAAAGGATGCAAGTGTAAAAAAAAGGCAAGGTCCTACATCTGTAAGTAAGACTCCAGAATACTCTAAGTGGTTCAAGAACTATTGTTGATTCGAGGCCTACATGGTCTTGAAAATCAATATGACAAGATGCTTTATTTTGAAACTTCTCACAAAATATTTCAAACACTGTTGGTGATGCTTCAAATACATATTCATAAATGTGCAAATATATATACATATATATATATTTATAAATATATGATTATATATTTACATATAAATACCCCACAAGGTTAATGGATACACTCTTAACTCTCATAATTTTCCTTAATTTGAAATGGGAGAAACTATTAGATCAAATACATGGGCATGTAATGAAGGATTTGGAATTCATATGAAAAAAAGGAAGATGCCAAAAAAGTTGTTGTTAGTAAGAACCTAACACCAACTCTCAACTAAAGCATACTTGCCAGTTCTGAAAGCCCGAAAATAATCAAAAAATTATATTTAGATCATAAAATTGTGATATTCCTGAGTTTCCTTTCAAATTCTACAGGCAGGTGTTTCAGTACAGTGGGTGGACAAGGTCATCAAGCTTAATACTGTTCTCAACAAATCATAGCAGTTTATAAGAGTCTAATTGTTGTTCTCCTAGTGTGAATATTGATACAAAGTGCCAATGGTAAATATACACCCGCTTCCACAACTATGGTTGTCTTTTGTCTATGGTTGTCTTTTCTTATGAGTATTGGGTCCAAACTTGAGTCAATCCTATAGCCACTTGGGCTAATAGTCATTTTGTATGACAAGTGGTGTAAATACCACTTTGCTTTCTCCATTTCTCAAATCCAAATGACTTTCTGATCCACCATCAGTGCACCAATCAAATAGACCAGGTGGAAAGGGCCATGTATATATTAGGCAAATGGATGATGGTAAAGAAAAAGGGATTAGAACTCATGAGAAAATTTATCATCAGCATTGTCTTGAGAAATTGCAAGAGCAAGCGCGCCTGCTGAACATTTATGAGAGTGCAGTAAGGAGAAAAAGCTCAAGTTTTGTCAGTTTTAAAATACAATCATTTGTGAAATTATTTCAGAGATTTTCAGGAAAAGAATTCAGGACTAATGAGAAAGCCTTCTTGAACATGTTATCTTCTGACAACTCTATCAAGAATCAACTAAGAATTCTATTTAACCCTATCTAGGCAAAGGGGGGGGGGGGCCTCGCGCAATATTTTCGCAGCGTGAAATTTTTCTGACCGCGCTGCTTGGTGACTTTTACTTTCAAGTCTAGCGCAAGTTTTGAGACCAATTTTGGGATGCTCGGTACGCGGTTCCAAAATTATGCAACATTTTGTAAAAGCATGTCAGACCAAAATTGCTCAAAAACATGATAGTGTTTTCAACAAAAATCATAAATGTATGATTATTATTAGTTTTGGTGGTCTACATGGATTTGTTTTATGCTGTTTATGATATCAAAAGAGTTCCCGACAATGTTCATCAAAAAACAAAAACAAAGAAATTGCAAAAAAAATATAACACATAAGAAATTGATCTGATATCAAAATTTTTGTCACGTAAATTTGCTAAGAATACCACAAAGATTTTCTGTACCAAAAGTTAGAACATTTGGAGCTTTATTTAGGGAGTTATAGGAAAAAGTTAGCATAAATTAGCATAATCACTTAATAGTGATTTGCATGAAAAAAATTTCCGTATAATTTTGTAGATATGTCTAAGACAACCTGCGTGCCAATTTTCGGCGCGATCGATTGCCGAGATCTCAAGGGGGGACTGCGAGGCCCCCCCCCCCCTGCCAACCCCCGGCAATATGATCTCCCAAAATACCCCGGCCTAGATAGGGTTAATCCTTCATTGACAGTATGAATAGGAACAATTCTCTGGTATGAACATGCTTTCATAAAGATATTTGAATACAATGTTCTCCTTTCAAAAGTTTGGCAATTTAAAAATTCAAGGATAGTGTAAAACAACAGTAGACTATAACATAACACCCCCTATTCAATAGTTTGAAATGCATTCTTTGCCTTTCTGAAAGGATTACACACTTAATCTTTGGTAGCCAATGATATCATTTCATATGAATCTTTGTTAAAGGGTAAATTTACTTTCCTGGGGTATCACTTAAATTATTGCTCTTTCACAGAGCTGGTCAGAATTTTCATCAAAGGTGATACATATATGAATGATGCAGTAATGTCGTTCTAAAGACCAACAGAAATGAATATTACAGTTAGACAATCTTAGAGATTAATTTCATAATGGAATGGAACACAATATATATCTCCAGTATTCTCCACCTGTACGCATAATCACAATGTTTGGTACATTATTCACTATGTCAAATATACAAACCATATATTGAGACTGATTTGGGTAACATTTATGTGCAAATGTAGTACATGTACATTGTCATGGTAGTTTATTTCTAATTACAATAACTTTTTTAGATTCATAACTGTATTTTTACAGAGCAGTTGGACAGCTTTATTTTCATTCATCTTTTGTACTATGAAATATATACATATAAAACTAAACTCATTTCATTTGAAAAATGAAAAAAAAAACAATTTTGAAGTTTTTAAGCACGATAAAACTTTATAAAGAGAAGCTTTTTGTTCACCATAACTCATTACCTTCTGGAACAAGTTAGTTCCTGTACAAAGCATATCAGCATTTATACCAAACTAAGCAATAAATGGGTCATAAACAAGAAAAGTAATGATTGAGGGGCGAGATGCAGGTGTATAGCAAAAATACAAAACAAAAACAATGCATTTTTTTCTTCACAATATAGAGGCCCCATCACCTTTTTTTATAAGAAATTAAGAAAGTAGAATACTTTAAGCTGAAAGTATCATGCCTGTTTAGAAAAGAATTGTTTAATTTTTGTTTAATTATCTTGAGAGAAAAATCTGCCAATTTCCACAGACATACTTGACGCAAAATATACAGTTATTTTTAAACAGTGTAATTATAGAAGTGAGATGGTGATTGTGAATGGCGGTGATGATCAGTTTTTATATAATAAAACAGTAAAATGATGAAAGCATGCAAAGTTTATTGGTGCATTGCATTAAGAAATATACAAATATTGAGTATTTCCCACAGCTTAGGCCAATTCTGGACAACAAAATTACTGCTGTTCAATTTTCTCACAATAAAAGGTGTCCAAATTAAACATACTGTATCAAACCAGATGTGTTATTAAAGTCAGAGCATGTATCAGTGACTTATTTAACAATGAGTAGCGAAATGTAACACATATCTGTGACACAAATAATGCACATGCGATTTGTCGGTATTTTTTATACTCAAACTAACAAAAACCTTCTGCCAGTGATTAAAAAAATTAACCCATTCACCATGGAGAAGTTCAAACCTTGGGTCGGTAAAAATATAGAGCATATCATACAATAAAGATATGTCACATTTAGCTATCCATAATTTTGCAACTGATTTGTCCATGTTTTAACTGAGCACACCTTTGTAAGTACAAGAATGCTTTACAAGCACTCAAGTCTTTCACAATCAATTCAAGATTTAAAGATAATTCATTTTATATATTAGTCAGGAGACTGCTTTTCCTTCAAAATAATGTTTGAGGGGGTATTAAAAATGCACAAAAAAGTCAACGCTTTGAGAGTGTAATCAGCTCAATAAAATAACAAAAGATTCAAGAGACAAAATATTCAAGAGGGTTCACAGATTTACAAGATATTTACAAGTTATATCCGATGAAACCTGAACAATTATCAAAGACAGGTGATGTGGTGCAGATATGTGGAGGACACATTTTGAAAGTGGTTTGCCAGTTTCCCGAGGGGACATAAGGAGACAGTAGATGAGAGCGTTCAGGTGGCACAATGAGATATACATTTCTGCTTGAGTATAATATGCAGAGGAGCAGAATAAAAAATCTAAAAAGATAAATCATGCACTGTACCTTCATATAACCGGGGAGCCTGATATTAGTGGCGGCCTGTTAAATGTTGGGTGTGAACAGGACGATATTAACCAATCAGAAGTTAGCGTTTAATGACGAGAACGAAAAAAATGACATTATCTAATCACAATTAATGTTTGGGCTAGCTAGGAAATGAGAGCAGGAAGTATATGAATAGTAGGGTCACGCAATGAATAAGGGACAATGTAGAACAAGGGGCTGCATTGGGATGGACATAAATGAGTCTGATGGCTTAAAATGTCAAATGGTTATATTCTTGAAGACATATTACGGAAATTACATTTTTCCCAAAACAAATTGTATTACTGCAAAGATAAATTTAGAATATTCATTAGTTTCAATGCTCACATATTTTTTGGCTTAAAAAAAACCCACTGACTTCATATAGAAGGTATCAACTTGCAATGATAGGTTGGTGAAAAATAGCACTATCACAAAAGCTTTCATAATATTGGATTATACTGTAATATGTCGCAATGACAATTTTCTTATTGGACTTCCAAATTCACCTTCCCCATTCCCTCCTATTCCCCTTTTCCTTTGGAAAGGTGTCATTCCAAGCTGCTTCAAATAAACCCAAACATTTTATTATGGATTTTAATTTTATTGGTTTAAAGCCATTAGACCATACACAAATAAGATGGACGTCAACCTAAGTTCTCTGTTAAGGAACAAGGTTATCTTTAAAAAGGAACAACACTGGTTGACACTGAAGAGATTTGGGGTATGGAGGGCTTTGCTATGTCAATTATTCAAGACCAAATTTAGTCTCTTAAGGAATCTATGGGCATTGTAATGACAGCTCTCTATCTATCTATTAGCCCAATTTGAAATGGGTTACAAAATGTTTACTTTTGAGTGCAAATATCGAAAATCTACAATAGGGGGAGACTGTCTAGTGTCTGAAAATACATATTAATATGAAATTACCATACTTCATCACATAGGAAATCACCAAAATTCATCTATGAATGTCAATATAACATTATCTTATTCATTGTATCCTTGCTGACTCACATCACAGAGTGAAAAAAAAATGTTTTGATGAACATTACAAGGGGCACTTTAAAATTGCTTGGTTTGGTTGAAAATGGAGAATAATGTCTCCATAATACTCCTGCATTTTGTATTCAACTGAATTTCATTGTTTTGATAATTGTTTCAATGAAAAATATTATCATTTTATCAACATATGCATCCTACTGTGTGTCCAAGTGAACAGTTTCACTATTTTCAGATTCAATGTGCTCTAATAGGGATTTTTTTTTTATAAACAAAACAAAAGTAATTTTAAAAAATACCCTTCATTAAAAATGGCTTGTGATATGAATGAATACTTAATGTTCCCTAACTTTTAATCTGATTCCTGACCAAATCAAAGTGGTTAACTTGATCTTATCACATTCCCTGCATGCAGCATGCCATGCAGTCACCCAACATTATCTTCTCTCAAAGCTTGCGTGTAAGCAGCCCCTTTTGTTTTGCATGCACATCATGCATAGCCATCATCAGTGTAGTAGACCCTATTCCACAAAAGTTTCTTGACAAAATGTGACCTGCCACCCCCAAAACCAACAATAAGTCACCAAAAATGCACATATCCTAACTTTAAAATGATATATATATATATATATATATATTGTAAAATTCATTAAACAAAATCCCACACAAGTACTTGATTGAATGCATAAGAAATTCAATGAGAACTTAAAAAAAAAAACAAGGAAAAACAAGGTTTGAATCTCAGAAATCACTCAAGCATGAGAGGTGCACACTGTGCAATCTCAACAA
Organism: Lytechinus pictus; assembly: GCF_037042905.1. Lineage (NCBI taxonomy): Eukaryota > Metazoa > Echinodermata > Echinoidea > Temnopleuroida > Toxopneustidae > Lytechinus > Lytechinus pictus. The sequence goes on from NC_087249.1 coordinate 33,871,463, forward strand.
AACTTCCAAGCAGTCCACCAAAAATGGTTACAAAAGAACTCTTGTATGTTGTCTTTTTATTCAAATTTTACAACTTGAAATTTTGATGGTATGAAGAGGAACTTCTCTTTTAGATAAGCTTATTTTTTAATTTTACTTTTAAAGACCAAATTACTATTTTGGCTAGTTACAGAAAAAAAAATTGCCTGGCAACTTATTGTTGTTGTTTTTGTGGCTTGTCACATATAATAGTCAATTATCCATGTCTCTGGCTTTGCCGCGGGGGGGGGGGGGTTCTACAGCAATTTATTCAATCCCTCATTATAATAGTTTAAGCAGAAATTGGAGGATTGGAAGGTAAAAAGGAAAAAATAAAAAATTATCTGGCTAAAAGCTGCTATTATATTTTGTTGAGGCACCTTGTCAAAAGTCATAGCCATGTCTTTCCCTAAGAAATCCTGCCAATGGCATTAATTACCAATTATTACATTTCATAATACAGGCATTATTTTCCCCTCCAAAAATCTGAAAAATAGCCAAGGGTCGCTAAGTCACCACCGAAGTCCGAGGCGCCCCGGTCAGGGTAATAGGCTCTTGCATAGTAAAGAAATCAAAAGTGATTTTTCAAGGTGAGTTTGCATGACAGTTTAATCATTTGACTTAAATACAGCATGAGAATGTTCTTGGGCAAAGGATTTCACGTAAAACATTAAAAAAATATATAAAATTAAAAACATTGAAAAATGGGGGGAAAAATTGGGGGGGAAATCTGGAAAAAAAAACTGAATTCTGATTTTAATCGGGAGAATATCATGCCTGATAATAGACAAAATAATGGGGAATGCTGAAAAGCTGCAATGTAAAGACAGATAGCACCTTTTATAGCAAGATTCCCGCTATAAGACACGGCACAGACTTTTGACAAGTTGACTATTTACAATGGTAACATTGCTATTTGCTAAACAGCTGAAAATAACCAAACAAATGGTTTTTGTATTTTACTATTGATAAGGTAAGTTAATATCAATGGTAAGTTACATGCAACAGATCTTTAGTACCATTTCTATGATGAATATTACAGTATTTTTTTCTTTTTCAAATCTTCTGTGAAAAATTAATAATAATAAATGAATGCTTATGATAAATTATGATTATAAATTGATTAAATTATGTAATAACGTCATACATATTTCTACACTTGATAAAATCACTCTTTCTGGAATGACTCAGGATTTGTGTATATTTGTGGCATGACAAATTTACAGCGTGGTCATTGAGCCCCAGATTATACAGATGGGACTTAAAACACTTTGTACAATCTTTCTAATTGCTTCTTTAGGGGGAAAAACTTAAGGAAAATAATAAATAGCATATAAATAATGCCATGGATATATTTCTCAAGCATATATATGTATCTTCAAGTGAATATATATGAAATCACAATCAAACATGCTATTAAAATTTGAACTGAAATTTCCCAATGATGGTTATAAAGAACATGTATAAGTATCATGGTGTAATGAAACAAACAATATGAAGTTGAAATTCCATTGTCATTTACTTATACATGGAATGCTACATCCACTGGTACAAAGTACCAACATAAACTTCACAGTAGAAATCAAACTCATGAAAATGGTACATGTATGTAGAAAAAACAAAAACATGATAGGAAGTCGGGTAAGGAATCGGAAGAGAGAGGAATAGACAATGGGGGGGGGGGGATAATGAAGAAAGACTGACAGAGAGAAAGAGAGAGGGAGGTGGATGAGGAAGGATAATAATTTGAGGGGATGACAGAGAGAAAGGGGAGAGGAAAGAAGAAATAAAAATAGAGAGATAAGGGGAAAGGATGGACAGGGAGAGAGACTGGAAGAAAGACAGACATACATACAGATAGACAGAAAAATCAGGAAGGAGATAGCATGGAAGATGAGAGAAGATAGAAAGGGGATGAGATATGTACAAAAAGAAAGATGATATGAATGGTAGAGGGGTAATGATACGAATGGTACAGGGGTAATGATATGAATGGTACAGGGGTAATGATATGAATGATAGAGGGGTAATTATATGAAAGGTAGAGGGGTAATGATATGACTGGTAGAGGGGTAATTATATGACTGGTAGAGGGGTAATGATATGAATGTATAGGGGTAATTATATGAATGGTAGAGGGGTAATGATATGAATGTATAGGGGTAATGATATGACCAGTAGAGGGGTAATAATATGAATGGTAGAGGGGTAATGATATGAATGGCACAGGGGTAATGATATGAATGATAGAGGGGTAATTATATGAAAGGTAGAGGGGTAATGATATGACTGGTAGAGGGGTAATGATATGACTGGTAGAGGGGTAATGATATGACTGGTAGAGGGGTAATGATATGACTGGTAGAGGGGTAATGATATGACTGGTAGAGGGGTAATGATATGAATGGTAGAGGGGTAATGATATGAATGGTACAGGGGTAATGATATGAATGATAGAGGGGTAATTATATGAAAGGTAGAGGGGTAATGATATGACTGGTAGAGGGGTAATGATATGACTGGTAGAGGGGTAATGATATGACTGGTAGAGGGGTAATGATATGACTGGTAGAGGGGTAATGATATGACTGGTAGAGGGGTAATGATATGAATGGTACAGGGGTAATGATATGAATGGTACAGGGGTAATGATATGAATGATAGAGGGGTAATTATATGAAAGGTAGAGGGGTAATGATATGACTGGTAGAGGGGTAATGATATGACTGGTAGAGGGGCAATGATATGACTGGTAGAGGGGTAATGATATGAATGGTAGAGGGGTAATGATATGAATGTATAGGGGTAATGATATGAATGGTACAGGGGTAATGATACGAATGTATAGGGGTAATGATATTAATGGTACAGGGGTAATGATATGACCAGTAGAGGGGTAATAATATGAATGGTAGAGGGTAATGGTATGAATGATAGAGGGGTAATGATATGAATGGTAGAGGGGTAATGATACATGTATGACCAGTAGAGGGGTAATAATATGAATGGTAGAGGGTAATGGTATGAATGGTAGAGGGGTTATTATATGACTGGGACTGGTAGAGGGGTAATGATATGAATGGTAGAGGGGTAATGATATGACCAGTAGAGGGGTAATAATATGAATGGTAGAGGGTAATGGTATGAATGATAGAGGGGTAATGATATGAATGGTAGAGGGGTAATGATATGACTGGGACTGGTAGAGGGGTAATGATATGAATGGATTATGGGTGTAACTCCTCACCCGAGGGGATGGTTGTGTAGCCTGGATGAGTGTATGTATACTGCCTGTAGGCGTGCTAGGCTCAGCCGGAGTAGGCTTGTTGAGACTTACTGTACTGGACGATGGAGAAGGATGCATCCGGAAACGGCACTCTAGAACATTGCGAATTGCACAGAAGCAGGCTAGGGATGGAAGATAAACACAGGAGATCCTTAAAAATATCATTTAATGTCTATGTTCACTTTGCCATAAATTCACTTGGTATAACAGCTCAAGGTTAGCTGGACAAACAAAATCTAATTGATTACTGAGATATTACAACTACTGTTTGTTATTCATGTTTTTTTTTTTTTTTTTTATGCAAGTCAACTCAAATATTAATTTATCAAAATTTATCACTTCTGATGAAAATCTGCCTTCACTAATGAACCAAAACAAAGTATAAGATTCTTACTGAGTCGCAGACATTGCCTAAGGATTCCTCCTCTAGCAACGCTCTTCTCTGCTTCCAGCTCTCCAAAGTTCTGGTTGCTGGCAAAGACCAGGACATCGACAAGGTTCATGATACGGTTGATGAATGAGATGCCCACATCCAAGGGAAGGTTCTGGGTAGGTTCAACGATGTCAGGATCTTGCTGCTGCTTGAAAACATCAACATGAAAAGGTTTGAATTATTTCTCTCATTCAATGTAAATGAATCTAAACTTTCATTTTACATCCTGCCTGCCGGCCTGCCTTTGGCGGCCCTTGCTTTCCCCAGCCTCCCCCTGATTATTTTATTTTAATGTGCTACCTTTTAGACTTGTATCAATCTGTTGTGCTTGTTTTTAATTTTTGTTGTGAATAAAGCTTTAAAGGTGATTATTTCGCTATCATTTCCCTTTTTTGTCTAGTACATTTTTAATAATTATTCAAACTGGCCCTGTGTGATGTTCACACTAGCTCCAGCCGAATGTCTACTTTCATCATCTCCATGGTAATACACATGCCTCCACTAAAATGATATAAACCATTATGCACATGATAACTAAAACATTACAGACCTTATCAAAGCCTTATCCAAAAAATGAAGGTAGGTCTGAATGTATGAAATAATTATTGAGTATTTTGGGCCTAAAAATATTTATGTAGATTACAGATAATTTGCTTGATCAGGTAAGAAAAAATGCAGCTAGTGCCATACCAAATGAAACTGTCACACCAAATTGGTTTTACAAAAGGGTCATCAATACCAGAATAAAGCAACAGTGTCTCTGTATTTTTCTACTTGAATCTTTAAAAGATGCAGGCAATTTTCACAGGTTTCTAATGTAAAATCTAAAAATGTCTCTTCTCATTATTAACATGACCTTCCTGCTGAATAAATTATATCAACAAAGCATAATATCATAAAACTCAAATGGCAATATGAAACTTTATTAGAGAGTAAACAATTAAATCATGTCAATGTTAGTAAAGGCCTGGTCCCACTGGCCGACGGACACAAAACATACTCATAACGGATACAGCGGACACGCAAAATTTGGGGTGGCTCCATCTGTTTTCATCCGCTCCAGACAATGGACAAAATATCGATGGATATAGAGCACATGAAACACGTATGCAAAGAGTACACAACGGATACATAACGTTTTCCAACGGATGGCAAGTTTCTTTTCCGTTTTACATCCTCTCAGCATCTGTAAGTGCAGTGGGACCAAGCCTTAAAGTTGTTAATGGGTTAGTTTGGTAATTAAAAACTAAATGATTTTCCAATTGAAAATATAAATTTTCTTGTCAAAATATGATTAAACCAAATTAAAAGGTAAAGGTTGTATTAAAAAACATGAAAATGCCTGTTTGTTAACGTGCGATCTCATGCATAGTTATCAAAGAAAGAAAAAAGTATAAATTTATTTTTCTTCACGATAGACAGAAAATCATTAAAAACTTGCAATTCAATGCTTCTAAATGTAATTAAAATCTTATTGAAAACAGGCAAAAATTAAATCCGACATAAAATAATAAAAAAAATATAAAGGTTGGTGAAATTCTGAAATGCTCCAAGGTGCAAAGGTCAAGGGTCAAAGTTTACATAGAATAGGGGTAGCATGATGACATCAGGCTGATCATATAGCTGTACAGAGGAAGGAAAATGGAAGACACATAGATCACAATGTAAAATATGACTGCTATAATCCATCTAGCTATGTAATGGTCACACATCACACAAATTGTGACAGAGAGGGATAAATGTGACATCATTAGTGGGAAAGCAGAAAAAAGCTTCTGAAAACTGCTTATCTAATAAAAGAGAGCCAATGGAGTGAATTAGAGAGTCAATAGGGGCCTAAGCTTTCGATCCTAGCAGAATCTTCGTCGGAGGCAAAATGACGAAATGACGGTCATTTTGCCTCTGACGAAGATTCTGCTAGGATCGAAAGCTTAGGCCCCTTTTGACTCTCTAATCATTAGTAAGAGACAATTAAAGATAAAGTAATACTACTTGAGAGTATATTCTAAATTCATTAAGGAAAACAACAGTGGAATATGGAGGTTGATTATATCTAATACAAACTCCCTGGGTCAAAGGATTACAAAAATAAAGGCTATGCAATGCTTAAATATCATACAAGATTTTGTTTTCCTTACAAAAAACAATAATTTGTTGTGTTATGATTGGCAAAATTTGTGTAATGGAACCTTAATTATATAAACATATTTTGGGCAATTAACTATTGTTCAAAAATATCTTGTCAATTCAAGGTTTAAAAAAAAAAGAAGCAGCAAAAAAAGCTCATAGTCCAAAGTACCACCACCTTATAACACATTTATCATGTGACAAGGATCTGCACACAATGGTTAAAAAATACAGACGTAAAATTGATCAGTCGTTCTTATACGCAGCTTTTGAGTGGCAAAAATATATCATTCTAGCAGCAAGTACCTTCCAGTGTAAAATTAATTACATTCTTGAAAAAAAAAGAATTCTACTTCTTTATCAATAACAAGTTTATGACTATTGTACATCTATAAACCATTGTCAATTTGCATAAGATTATATCAATTGTAGAGACTTACACTTCTTGATGTTGCAGCCGAGAGGAGAGGTAGGATGCCACCACAGGAATAGATGAGGACATCCATGATTTGAGAAATCATCTGAGTGACATTCTGAACAAAGATAGTATTCTCTCCAGCATTGACGTAGTCTATCACTGTCCTTGTGTTGTGGCTATATAGGAAGATAATACAGATTTTGGTCAATGCTAAGATCGCTGATCTCTACTAAGGTTAAACCTATATCATCTACTGATCATTTCCATGAAATAGTCAATATTTTTGTAAGTCTGACGTCCTTTATTCTCCATTCTCACTTCACTTCAAGAACTGCCTTTGGCACGACAATTTGAGAGCATTACAACTCTTCATACAAACTAGGAACAGAGACAGTGAGATCATTTTTGGAAGGTCCAACATATAAGGGATCGAGAGTAACCAACTGATCCAGTCATTTAAACTTGTGAAAATGCCTTATGGATCCATCCATCTTTGAATTTATCCCTTGACTATTTTCTCTATCCTTATTACCTTCTCCAAACCTGCACATCAGTTTCAATAGCAAACAATAGATCAGACATCATCCGTTGATGCATATGGGACCACTGGAATTCTGGGATACGATACGGAGCCTGTAAAGAAAAAAAAAAGAAAGGAAGAAAAGTTAATGTGTGTCACAGAACTATTACCTTTTTTAATGGAAATGTATCATGATATAGCCCATCACCTTTGATTTAAACTATTCATATCTAACTGAAAAATATAAACATTTTTAACTGACGCAATATAAACAAAATAAACATGTACGAAGAAAAGAGAAAATGAGTCCAAAGCAGATTGTAAAATTCAAAGTAAGACGGACTCTAATCTGCAGTAATGTATTATCAATTAATTGTGATGTTTCAATCACATTTAATTGTCTATTATAGGTGAAACACAAATCAAATACTGGGTCATATTTCATAAAATAGTCAAAGAAAATTGGGTTTAAAAAAAATTGATTACGATTTCCTTGTAACCAATTTAAATTGACAGGATTTTCCATGGTCTACGACACTCTCTCTCGCAAAGATTAGTGACTGGTAAACCTTTCAGAGTCACTATGTCACTTCATAGGGCAATTTTCATTTGTTCTAAGCAAATCAAATGAAAGGATTCAGAAGCTTATAATAGTTGTCAATGATAAATCTGTTTTTGAAACACTTAGGTGACGTGGTTCGCTTAACTTCTAGCATCGATACTCAATGTGGTCCTGGACTAAACAACTTCTGACTAGGTATGTCTACACCCCCTCCACCACTGGCTAATTTAAGGTAAACAGGTAATGGGGTAAGATTACAAGTGAGACTAGAATGGATACATGGGGACCGTTTCATGAAAGTTGTCAGCACTGACAAGTTGTCTTTCTTTGACAGAATCCATAGTAACATTCAGAGGCCAGTGCCTCTCAGCCAATCAAAACCAAGGATTTCACTGAAATTGTCAGTACTGACAATTTAGTCAGTGCTGACAACTTTCATGAAACACCCACCTGATGTGGTCCTGGACTAAAGACCCTCTGGCTGGGTGTGTCTCCACCCCCTCCACCACTGGCTCCAGCCTCCATCTGTCTAACCTCCTCCTCTAGGGGTACCTGGGTAGTATAATCAGCAGCCTGGAGTATCTGTTCATTGGTTGTGATGTTAGCGAGGGGAAGGATGGCTGGACTGTCCTTCGATACAATGGAAGTCTGATAGTAAAAAAACAAATCTCTGTTTAAACATCAAAGAAACAATCCATTTATTTGTGTAATGTTCTTGGGGAGTGGATTTCTGACATATCATTAACAGGGGTATTCCTGACAAGTTGTAATATCACTGACATAGCTACAGACGGTTCCCATCTTCAAGGGGAAAATGAAATGACTTAAGATTAAGCAGGAGACAAGGTTGTCCATAGAGGCACAGAGAGGATTGACAAAAAAGACAGAACACTATATAAGAGTTATATACAAAGAGGCATAAGGAAAGACAGAGAAAGAACAAGAGAGTGAGAGAATGAGCAGGAAAGTATAAAAGAAGGAGAGGCTTACAAACATAATGGTGAAGGTAGATGGTTAAAATGAAAGAAAGAGATAGAAAGAAAGAAGAAAAAAGAGATCATGAAAGAAAGCAAATGAAAAAGAAAAGCAATAGGAAAATGGATAAGGGAAGAGACAAAACAAATAGAGAATAAAAACAAGATACAGGGAGAGAGAACACGAACAAGAATGGCAATAGAGTAAAGGAGAGTGTGTGTGTGAGAGAGAGAGGGAAAAATATCAAAGATAATAGAGAGATTGAGAGCGATTGGCGAAACAGGGAAAATAAAGAGAGAGCATGAATCCTTACATCTTCATTGCCATCAGCACTGTTAGATGCATCAGTAGAGACGGCCTCTGCCCTATCTCCTTCTGCCGTTTCCTTTGGCTCCACCTTCTCCACCATGGAGACAACTCTATCAATTACATCATTCAAGAAGGATCTCACCTCCTGCTGGTGACGTATCCTTTCCAACTCTGCTTCTGTGTAGTGAAGATTGAGAAAGGAGGTTAAGGTTTAAAAGGTAGATAAACACTCAGTGCAGGTTCTTTATCATCCCAATCTGTAATCTCTAACCTACATTTGCTACTCTCCATAGGGTACACACTATGCTTGAGCATGTTGAGCGCTACTAACGTTAGTTGTCCATATCTGACTGGCTAATAACATCTCAGGGCAGAGACTGTCGCATGATGGATTTGAGCATTATACATGTACAAGAGGCAAATCTCAATAATGATTATTATCATATTTCATATCGTCATCATCATAATTAACATCATCATTATTATTATTCACAATCATCATAATAATAATCATCATCATAATCAACATCATCATTATTATCATAATCAGTATCATTATTATTATCATTATATCACTACACAAACAAGAGCAACATATAATACCTGTCACCATCCTTTCCCGGGGTGGGTACGGATTGTTAGGGTCATCCTCCACGACCTCATAGTCCAGTCCATCCCCACCGGTCATTGCTGCAAGAGCGCTGATGGAATGGTCTGGTTGACCTGACCTGGGTAGTTTGGCACCAGCAGCTACAGCCTCTGAGATGTTGAGTGGTATCCGTCGAGGGCTGCCTCCATCCTCACTCTGCTGGTTCTGGTAGTGGGTGTAGGCCTTCAGGAGGTCATTCTTGTGGTCTTCAAAGGATACCTGGACAGGCCAATGTCATCAACATAAAATTCAATATTGTTTCCTCCAGATTATGATACAAAAACATTTATGTTCATAGATTGTTAAGAATATTGACTATAGGCTTTATATCCCCCACTTTTGGAAAAACAGCATCAAGTTGATTCTTAGGTTTTTCATTAAAACCTTGCCACCTTCCCTTTGCCCCTTTGAACTGTTTTTACATATGTACATGCAGCCAATTGTAACGTTTGACCACTCATACTTTTTTTTGAATTCTTAGCTTGGAATAAAGGAGGGACAGGGTATGAACCCATACCTTCCATCCCTCCCTCCACCGAAATGGAGAATGAATTACGAAGAGTAGGCCAACAGTATCTCTGATCTCTATCATTCATCAAATTTCAAGAACTTGGGGGAAAAAGATCTATTGCTCACACAAGCCCCACAATGTAGAACAGCTTTCCTAAAGACATCAAAACCTGCATCTCTGTTAAGTCTTTTCAAGATTTCCTTGGAACTTTACTTATTTACTAATTACTTCTCTGTGTGCCTTGAGCACCCTTCACAGTGGATTTGGTACTTTATAAGCAGAGCTGCCAAGTTGTATTTTGCATTTTCAGTATTCTTATCCCCCAAAATCAGTATTTTTACCATGTGAGATAAATATTTTGTATTTTTCCCCAAAAAAGTGTATTTCATAATAAAATGCTTGGCGCACTCGCCCATCACGGCGCTCAAGCTGCATGCAGGCTAAAATGTGCACTGCTCTTGCAGATGGAAAAAAAAAAAACATTGAAACTTGTGTATATCTCACCCTGGTTTTTACAAAATGATTGAAAAAAAAAAAAGTTACCTGAAATTACATTGATCTAATAACCATATTTGTGTACGTTTTATGAAATAGAGACATATAGAGATGATTTTTCTCAATAAATTTCGATTTTGTAAAAAAAAAAAAAACATATTTTTTTTAAAGAAAAAACGTACTGCCGTATTTTGGTTGCAAAAACGTACTAAATACGGAAAAATCGTACTACTTGGCGGCTCTGTATAAGTCACTATGTAATGATTATAATTATCTCTATTATCCCTATAACCTTTGACATCCTTACCTTGGAATGTAAGATAGATAGGGTATCCACCCATACCCTCCATCCTCCCCATTCATATTTCATAGCATGATGGAGGAGCATGCGTAGGAGAGAGTACACCATCTCGGATACCTTCTTCTCCTCCTCATTCTTGGGGTAGATATAGGAGAGAGATATCATCCAGTCCTGCCATACAGAACACTGCAGAAGGATTCTACAAAAGGAGCAAAGGCAAAAATGACTGGAATTGCTGATACGTTGACACTTCAATTTTAAAAAGATAAATGCTACAGATATCAAGGATGGATTTTATAAGCAATTAAAAACATTGTTGCCCCAGTCAGTTATGCCCACCTTTTTGTACATTCAAGTTCAAGTTTATTTAAACCAATGAAAACAAGAGACATATTACATAGTTTAACAAGAAATGAGAATACATGATAGGTTTGGGACCACATAGAAGCAGAGCTTGTGAGAGGGGCCCCTTATACAGTACAGTACAGCAAGAATGAGATGAAAAATATATACAATGATAATCTAGAGAGTAAATAAGAAAAATACATACAAAAATATACACACACACACACACACACACCCTCACGCACACATATGGTTTGTCAAGATTCAATTAAAGACACTTTGTAATCTTTCAAATAAATATTTTCGACATGAATTTTTAAATATGGGCAGTGTTGAACTGGATATAAAGCTTTGTGGTAACTTATTCCATTCTTTGATACAAACTATCACAAAAGAATTCAAATCAGTATTTGTTCTTGCAAGTGGTTGGTGGATAAGATTTTTCTGCCGTGTATTGTACAAATGGATTTTCGAGTTAACAACAAATGCATCTTTTAAAAATGAACAGTTTTGAGAGGATTGTGATTTGTACATAAATATCAAACAATTGAAGGAGACTAAATCATCAAGAGGCAAAATCTTCAATTGCAGAAATAAAGGAATACTTGGACATCTGTAATTCGAATATGTTATGAGCCTCATAACTTTCTTCTGAAAAATTAGCAGTTTGTTTAAATGGTTCCTATATGTGTTTCCCCATGCAACATTACAATAATTTAAGTGTGGCATAATAATAGCACTGTAAAGAGTTATTAAGGTCTGCTGAGTACATAACTGAGGTGATTTTTCCATGATAAATGATCATCAGCTACAACTCCCAGAAACCTTACATCTTGACTTCGATTGATCTGATGGCCACCGATTGATAACGGATTAGTATCTTCAGGGACTCTTTTACCCCTTGTTCTAAAGACAACATATTGAGTTTTACTAGCATTTAATAAAAGCTTGTTACAGCAAAACCATTTAGATATATTTTTAATTTCATTGTTACTTGAAATATAAGAGTATGCATATCTTTGTGATGGGAAAGTAAGCAAGTGTCATCTGCGAATAGTGAATAAGTAAACAATTTTGATGAATTTATAATGTCATTAATATAAATCAAGAACAATAATGGACCCAGAACTGAGCCTTGGGGTACACCACATTTAACCTCCTTAGATTGTGATTTAACTCCATTACATACTGACATATATTCTTTAAAGGTCAAGTCCACCTCAGAAAAATGTTGATTTGAATCAATAGAGAAAAATCAGACAAGCATAATGCTGAAAATTCCATCAAAATCGGATGTAAAATAAGATAGTTATGACATTTTGAAGTTTCACTTAATTTTCACAAAATAGTTAGATGAACGTGTCAGTTACATGCAAATGAGTGAGTCGATGATGTCACTCACTCACTATTTCTTTTGTTTTTTATTGTTTGAATTATACAATATTTCATTTTTTTACAGATTTGACAATAAGGACAAACTTGACTGAACCATAAAATGTTAAACAATGGTAATTCCACATGTTCAGGGAGAAATAAAACTTAGTTTCACAGGACAATGGGGAGAAAATTAGAATATTTCGTAATTCATATAATAAAATACAAAAGAAATAGTGAGTGAGTGATGTCATCAGTTCCCTCATTTGCATACCAACCGAAATGTGCATATATCTGTTTTGTTAAATGAAGCGCAACTTTAAAATGTCATAACTTTCTTATTTTAAAATCCGATTTTGATGTAATTTTCAGTGTTATGCTTGTAAAATTTTTCTCTTTTTATTTAAATCAAGTTTTTGTTGGTGTGGACTTGTCCTTTAAGTAATTTTTAAATCAACTTAAGGCTGCCCCACGAACACCATAATGCTCAAGCTTGTACAATAATATATCATGATCGATAGTATCAAATGCCTTCAATAAATCTAGAAACACACCAATACAAAAATTTCCACTATCAATTGCACTTATAATGGTATTTACTAAATTCAAAACACCCATACTTGTGGAGCAATTCTTTCGAAAGCCAAATTGTTGTGGTATCATGATATTATGAAGTTGAAGGAAATCATCCAATCTTTTGTACACTATTTTCTCAAGAAGTTTTGAGAATATGGGTAACAACGCAATAGGTCTGTAATTTTCAATGCATTTACGATCATTCTTTTTAAATACTGGGACTACTTTAGCTATTTTCAGTTTGTCAGGGACAATACCCTGAAACAAGGACTTATTAAAAATATCGCATAAGGGATCAACAATGCATTGAATACAATTTTTTATGACCTTGGGAGAAATATCATCTGACCCACATGCCTTCGATGGTTTTAAAGTCGAAACCAAATTAGAAATTTCACGAACAGATGTTGTACATGTATGTAAATTTTCCTCTTCTCATCAGCTATTATGCCTGCTAATCATTATCAGAGTTGCCCACAATGCTCAGAAAATACAGGAACTTTCAGATAATACAAGTAACCCAATTAGAGAACCATGAGTACATTTACATCTATTCAAAGAATGCTTCCTTCATTTGGCAGGGATATGCATTGAGGGAAAGGTATTTTTAGACATATTTTGAAGAAAACGCTGAAAAATGTTTTTTAGGCGAATTCAGAATTCTTAACCTTTCCCCAGGAACATGTAACTTCAGTCTGCTTAGGTCATTATTTATAGATTCCACCTTTGCTTCTGGTTCCATTTCATTTCACTAAATTAGAAACAGAGCAAAGCTCTTTGTATACATGTACCTACCTGCGGTTTTCTCTACTGTTGTTGAAAAGAAGGATCATATCAGATAGGAATAGTCTTCTTACATCCATAGACTCAGGACTGGGAACAGATTGGCGCAGAAGCCTGGCAATCACATGGAACATCCCTGTAGGCACAAGACATATCACAGTCATAAAATAGTATCACATCATACCAAGACTTATCAAGACTGTATAAGATAGAAACATGATTCTGATATGATAAGCACTATGTAAAAGTGGAATAATATCATTATCATATTTAGTCTTTCCAAAATGTTGTAAGTAGAGAGCTGAATGGAGATCTTGTCAAATCGACACAATGCTACAATCAGATTTCTGACAAAAAGATTAGCAATGTGGTTACTAGTTTAGTGCAAGCAATTACACCTGTACATTTCAGATAGTATTTACCAGAAAAGTGATTTGATAAACTGATATTCTTTCTTTAAGTATAAAAATACATCATTGCAAAGAATTCTGTTGTAGTACAATACATTTGCCTGTAATATAAACTGAAAGCCAATGAGGAAATATAGCAAATCTGTTGAATGAGTTTCAAACAATTGGTCATAAAATATTGGCTGGTATATAAACCAAGCCTCTCCCCCCACAGACAATTTTTTTCATATAAAAAGAGAATGTAGAACTTACCTGGGTTCATAACTCTATATGTCTTGTCTGGTTCTGGGTGTCTCGTTGACATCACTTGTAAACTAACTCTCTCTGTCAATAGCTGTTGACAAGAAACACAGATTGATAGTTGGTGCATTCATACAGAAATTCAAAATTAAATCTCATCACTAGTAGAATGTAGATCATAAGATTGTTGTTATCACAGCAAAAATAATAATTTTAAAGGAATAACAGAAATGAAACAAGGTGAATATCAGCACATAAATCTTGTCTTCAAATTCATTGTCTTTACTTATTTAGAAGTTCGTATTGGCATATGATTTAATAATCGAGACAGAAAAATACAACAACATGTATTTGCTAACAAAATACACAAAATGGACAGCTGAGCATTTAATAATTTCCTTCTTTAAAATCAATTATACTTGCTTGGTTTGTTTTTTATTAATTGATTGATAAATATCTGGGACACCATAGACAAATAAATTAGGCCATTTCATGAAACAAATCTTCAGTAATTTACACTAATAACAGTTAAAAACTACTGAAATCTTTGCATCTGATCGGATCAGGAGAAACTAATCAGTGAAAGTCATTGACAAGAGAACTCATGAAAACGCCCCTTGGGGCAGGTTTCACCAAACAAATATTCAGTGATTTACACCAACAATTAATACAAGCTACTGAAATCCTTGCATCTGATTGGCTCAGGACGAATTAGTCAGTGAAACTCACTATCAAGATGATCCATGAAACACTCCTCTGGGGAGCATTTCATGAAACAAATAGTTAGTGATTATCCTTCACTATTGTTATAAGCTACTGACATCATTGCATCTCATTGGCCAAGAATAAACAACCTCCTGAATTTACCTCAAAGAGACAGTTGTACATGGTGAGTGTGAGTGTATTTGATGTGAGTTGCATTCTCTCTCCAAGAAGTGAATATAGATTATGTGCATACATCAGGTCCATCTTCCTCCTAAAACATATCACAAATACAAATAAATTTCATTCAAAGTAACAAAAATAAATACCAGCATACAAGAGCTAATAGGTGTGACTGTCATAACAATCATTAATCCCCAACATCTTCCACACTCATTCTTTCTTTTATTCCATATAAAGCCATGTATATCTTTGTCATTTTAATGTGCTGTGTTATGTAATATCATATTTGTATTATCACAAGAAATGCAAAAGCAAAAAAAAAAAAACACTGCTACATCGATGTCAGCAATATCATCTGCATCATTTTTCTATGATATCCTCTTTTTTCTAATTTCAAATTTTTTATTCCCATCCACCCTCTTCCCAGTCAAAACTGAAGCATATGGTGATATAATATTACAGAAAACAAATAATTAATTCCCTCAATAATTGAAGTTGTTTTCTTCAATTTTTAGATTGAAGCATAAACAATCAATATATCCTTCATCATAATTCCATCTCCTAAAGGTGTACTTACTTGTGTGGTAGTCTACTGAGGAAAAGGGAAAGACATTTGAGGGAGAGAGACCGAACTACTTCATCGTTTGAAGCCAACAGCTTGAATACAGTCCTAGAATACAAAACCACATCAAAAAGAATATGAATAATATAAATGGTCAGTATGCATACAGTGTCAAAGACAGGCTTAGTCCTATAAACATCGTTGGAGTAAAGTAAAGAAAAGACTATGTTTATAATATGATTCATAGCATGATAACATACTACATCTCCCCCAAATAAAACTTGATTCATCAATACATGGCATAAAGCCAAAGAGCTAGAATCATCCAAATCTAAAATCATGTGAATTTTCCACACAAAAAGAAAACTCTTGGCAATTACACTTAAATTTTATTACAAAATTGTTATCTTCTTGAAAAAAAAAAGGTTCATTGCTCTCATATTCAATATCTTTAATTGATGTCATTAACACATCTGTCCTTGATTGTAGTAGATTAAAACTTTATTAGGTTTTGTACAAGCGTCAGGTTAGGGGTTACCTTTAGAAGGACTATTCAAATTCCTTTCTCTTTTTTTTTTATTTCAAGGTAATGTATAAACTGGTATTTGGTTTAATACTTACCATGACATATAATACTGAATTATGAAGCACGTTATAAGAAATTCTAGCGCATTTTGAATGAAAAGAATTAAAAACTTTTCTCATTTGAGTATCTTGCAAAACAAATTCAAGCTTTTTTTCAAAGTTAGTGAGAAGAATAACAAGATTGGAGTGTCGGAATACCTGATGCCATTTTTCCTGTCAAATGCAACTGCCAAGCCGTTGATGTTTTCTGCCATCAGAGAGAGCAATAGCTGAAGAACATCCTTCAGGTTCAGGTCCTGGATAAATACAGGAAGAGAGAAAAATTGAGTTTCATACCATGACAAATGCAATGTGCAAGGTAAGTCAACATCTCATCATCAGTGTCAGTCAGTAAATTGTAAATAAAGTCAAGCAACAGTTTGATTAATAGTTTATAGGGGAAAAGAGGACTGGTGTTGGATCTAACAGACAACATTGGGGTTGAAATTGGGTTAAGGGTAGACTTAAGTTTTGGGTTTAAAAGTTTATAGTTATGATTAAGGTTTGATAAACTGGTTCTAGCTTACATGTATACTCAGGTCCCAGACAAGATTTATGTTATGGAATATAAGTAGAATTTTTATTTATATCATAGTTTTATGATTAAATTCATGAAATTAAGGGCATAATGAAGAAGATTTATATTTTAATTTTGCATAGGATTAGTTTAAGATTAGATGAATGGGCTTAAGGTTAAAGGTTAAGATTAAATATTTATGAATGTTTATGGTATGGATTATTGTTAAAACTTGGTCTCAGCTTAGGCTTAGGTTCGGGGCTTGGATTTAAAGACAAGTATAGTTTTAGGCCCAGGGTAGAAGCTTTGTATATGGTCTTGCCATAGTAACTGATGGACACCACTATATCATTGTTCAAAAGAATACAAGTTGCTTACATATAATCAATCTTCCATTGTCTTATCCTGAACATGTGCAACCAATACAATATTAAGATAAACATATATTTGTGTCAGCACTGGAATGATACTTGTTCATGTAGTGCATTTTTAATGATCTCATATGTAAGCCTGTTTCAATGAAAAGGAACTTTTTCAAGTGTATGCATCTTAGTTGCTAGTAAATGAATCAATTATAAATTACCGGTATGTTCAAAACAACACCAGTTGCTTACACATAATCAATCTTCCATTGTCTAACCCTGAACATGTGCAACCAATACAATAACATAAACATATATTTATATCAGCACTGGAATGATGCATGTTCATGTAGTACACTTTTAATGATCTCACATGTAAGCCTGTTTCAATGAAAAGGTACTTTTTCAAGTGTATGCATCTTAGTTGGTAGTAAATGAATCAATTATAAATGATGTTAAAAATCAATCGGGAGGGGGGAGGATTTAAAAGTAAGGTTTTATATACATATCTGGCATGATCTTCACAAGTAAAGTCATTACAATTCTCGCTACCCCAAATAGCGATTTCGCCGAGATCCGGGAAAATCCCTGTAACGTGCATTGCATTATGGGATAGCTTTTTCGGTATTACAACTTCCTGTTCAGAAGCCCAATGCACTGTTTTGCCATTCAGATGAACAGTGCCGTCATGCACAACAACACAACGTCGCTTTCGCTCGGAAAGTTCGTGATCACAACCCTCTCTTTCACGATACAGTTTAACAGTTTTACAGCCTTTTCTGCTAAAGTCACTAATTCTGCCCGACGCTTTCAATTGCACGGTATTCATCTGTCAGTTAAGATTTTTTTAAGTTCCGAAACTGATTTTTATCCATTTTGTGGTCAACGAAAAATTGAACGAAATGAATGCTGTATATATTTAGCGTCTAGTTGAATACGATCGTGATGTCAGGCCGGTCGCTAAATGCAAAATTTTAGGATATTCATTATTTGTTTGATTTTTTTATACCCAAATAAAAACATGAATAAAAATTATTTTCACGTGAAATATATTTTTTATTTTTATTTATAATTCAAATGGAATAAAAACTGACCAAATGTAATAAAAAGTATTATACTCTGTACATATTACGCTGATTGGCATCGATTTCAGCGTGGTGGAAAACTCAGTATCGCGAACCTCGCGCGAGCATGACTCTAAACCGGAAGTGGTGATGACAACCCGACGGAGTGAAAATTATCTCGTCTCGCGCATTATGAGATTTTTGTTCCTATTTGGGGTAGCGAGAATTATTTTCATAAGAAAAATTGAACTCATATGTATACTTCTCATTGCGATAACTACCTGCACTTCAAACCTGCAAGAAATGTATAGTCCCATTCAAATATATATTATTTAAAAGATCCATTTAGATATATCATGTATGATTTTATATAATTCAATTATATTCAATGGTTTATGAATCATGATGAGTATGTTATGTATTAACTTGATGGAATCAAATCTAATGGATTGAGCAGTGAGTGGGAATGTGTTAATGAAAACTGATTGATATATTAAGATTAATTTATAAACCCCAAAAATAACAATATGACTCAGTATTATCTTGTTGGTTTTTAACTAAGATTTTAGCTTGACTTAAATGTTGCTGTTGTTTGGGCTACATTTTACATTCATTGGTAATATAATTCAGAGACTCTTCTTCGAATAAAATGACAAAATATAGCTCAAAATAATTTCATGCAATGTGAATCATTAAATGGGTTGCTTACTTATAAATTTCATTCCATTCCAGGGTCCCGTATTAAAACACAAAGGTTAACGATTATTGCAGTCAATGGAATCAATCGTAGAAAAATGTTCTACGATCATTGCTAAGCTTTGCGTTACAGGCCCCTGATTACATTTCATGAGATGCTTTCTGGGTTTCCCCCAATGTTTGCATATTCTGATTTTCAAGCAGAATTCCAGCGATTCTTAGCTCAACTCCTTGAATTTTGATTTTTGCTCCAGGCAAGGTATTTAGTTACATTTATCCCAGTTTGCAAAAGAACTGCATTGGACACTTGATACATCCGAAGTTGAACATATCTTACATTGACTCGCTACACAGTGCCCCATTTTTCAAAAGCACTGACAATTCCAAAACCTGATAACACTTCCCCAGAAAGATAAGCATTGTCTGCATGGGGTCCATGCACTAATATGCAGTACAGAAATGGATACCAAAAACCAAGTAAAATCAAGGAAAACACAATTTTTTATTTGAATAGAAAAACCATTATAAAAATTTATCATGCCCTTGGAGTAAAGGAACCAGAAGCAAAAGAGAAAATGAACCCCAATGAATCATATTGGTTGAATAACTATTGTACTTAACATCTTCAAATACCAGTAACGTTATACATTTCAGAGTAAAAAAAAACTCCCAAGTTTTCTATGAATAATGGCAGACACTATACTATTCAACATGACCTGATATTGTGAAAAAACAGGATTGGGCAGCAAAATATGTTGAAAATGCACAAAATCCAAAATAAGTTATGATTGATTTATAAATGTATAGAAATTTTCAAAAATATTTACATTTATATAGAAATATGCATGCACTCTTTCTGTTAAGTACAGGGTCATTATTTTCAAAAAGATTAATTTCATTGTCAAGAACAAAATTTATGGAATTATCTCACACATAATCATGATATCTCCTTAGAAAAACTGTTTTTTTTTTAATAATAATTATTCAAAGCGAACAGTAATTTCTTCTTGCTCCAGTCACTAGATACACAAAACCCATTCTTCAGCCAAAAAACAAGAAATATTACTAATATCAAGCGAAAAAAAATGGCAGGTGCAACCTAACTCATTCTGCACTTTCATGAAAGATTTATCTGCTTTGGTATCAAATTTGATTAAATGTTCTGAAAATAGTTACATGAAACGGCTATGAATTGTCTTTTCTCATACGTGTAGAGCAATGTTAAAGACAGCCAACACCACTGAAATAATGATTCTCAAAAGATTAATGGCCCAAGGCACACATTAACCTGACTGCAACTGAATTTTTTTTCAGACCCCTGCATAAAAAAGCTTTGGGATTGATCATAGTGACCATTTTTATAATCGATTGCATTGATCATTATGTGCAATTAATCATACATATCAATTGTATGATCTATTACTGGGCATAGGTATATTAGATAACAGTTTCCTGTAACAAAAAGCTTTGAAAAATATGTGACTAGGCTAGAACACCATTACTGCAGTCTGAAGTGCAGTAACACTGCTGAAATGTCAGGAAAATCTTTAGACGGCTATCTGGTGTTTCTCATTGAAGTTGTATGTACAAATTATGATTACCGGTAACGTCAAGAACAGTTTTGGGAAACACAGCCCCAGTAATTTTGCCCCAAAAAAAATCAAGCCACAGTCAGGTGATTCATGTGGACTGCGACGGAAAAGGCATGTTATTATATGGCATGCTATGCTGGAAATTATGTTGGCACACATTGTTCAGCTTACCACTGTTTTCTCATCAAACCCCTCAGATCTTGTCTATATTGGAATAAGATTATATAACATTGGAATTGATACCTGTCCATTTTATATCAATACCAAATAAAGAGGGGGTACAATGCTAAAATTTCCATCAATAATTTTTTTTCCATTCATTATAACTGAATTATTGTCATTCTTTGTGAATATTGCAATATATCTAACAATCAAGTACCATTATCATCTCTGTTTTGTCTTTTTGTAATTTGATATCTTTTAAGGCCATCGCACACCTTACAACCCGACTGGTCTGCGACTGGCTTGCGACTGAGTGAGGGGAGATGAATCTCAAGGTAGTCATAAGCCTCGACACGGCACACCTTGCGATCCGACTACCATGCTGTCTGCGACTCACGCATGTCCTTTTTACTTTTAGCCATAGCAACTGAGAAAATGTGCTTACTACTGCGTATGCACGTTGTTTATCATATTTTCGTCGTGCAACTCTGCTATCTGATTGGCTGGAAGTTGGATTGAGCTTGCGATTCAGTCATAAGGATTCGACATGTCAAATCCTTACGATTTTCCTTGCGACTTGTCTCTGACCAGTCTGTGACTATCAAGCTGACAAGAGCTGTGACGTCACATCTCCCCTCACTCAGTCGCAAGCCAGTCGCAGACCAGTAAGGTGTGCGGTGGCCTTAAAACTAAAATAGCCAATTAACATATGGTTAGCTGCCCAAAGTTTCCCAAAACAACATTTGAAAAGAAACAGCTTTATCATCCTAATCTTAATTATGGATAGCTAGCAATTTTATATTCTGTAACAGGCAATGCATATGTGCAAACACAGTGCTCGACAGAGGCTGTACTAGTGACATCAAATTGACCAATCAGCAAACTCCCTAGTTTATAAAGGAACAGTGCATATGGCCTTCAGATGACAAATTATAGCAATTATGGCTTACTGTTGTAGCTAATGAATTGAATAAATATTAGACATGACCTCCATATACGTAGATACTTAGTCTACTCAATTGCCTTTCTACATAGTAATAAGGTAAAATTCTTACCTCATGCATGGTCATGAGATAATTGAGAATGATCTGAAGCTCCTCGTCATTAGCAGACTTCTCTTTGAGAATCAGTTGCTTGGTAACACGAAGGATGAGTGCCCTCAGAGTCAAGAGGTCTTCAAGGCTTGGCCGATTACCTTCTGCCAAAAAAAATTGGAATATAATATTTCATCTTTTTCTTCTTTTGTTTAATTAAAATAGATTTCATTTCAGAGGTATTATCATTATTCAGGCAAAGAGAATTTTATCCTTTTCAACTAAGTAATATTCTTTGAAGCCTCCGCCCACTTCACTTGAATTTTTGATTTGTTGCAATAGATGAGATTTGAATAAAGATGACATTTACAGTCAATATGGAAAAGTAATACAACAATAGAGTACTTATGCCACATGATGGCATTGTGCAGATTATTTTCAGGGGATTCAGTCACTGCTCTACCAATGAAATTAGTATCTCAAACATGAAATACTCATTTGTAATTTTCTGCTTGAATTGAATTCAAATAAAAACTTTGTGAAACGTTGCCTTGATCAAATTCTAAATGGTTGAAATACACTTCATGAAACAGGGCTTGTAAATTTCATTCCTGTTAGATTGACGATTTCATATCATGCAAATTAAACTGTATACAAATAGTAACATAGAATGGCACAGCAAATTGTACAGAACTGAAGGATTTAATTAATGAAACAATAAATCATGATTTCATAAGAATTGGTAAGTTGCTATGGAATAGGGCAGTCAAATTATATCACCGAGACTCTGCAGGCCCCCATTTCTACCTGAAATACTCATGGGGGAGATTAACAATCCTGACAATCAATATTGAAGATTATCAAGAATTATACTACATCCCTCATGATCCCTGCTCTCAGAAAAGGGTTTTTCCCTTCAGATTTGTTCAGTATTTAAAAGATCAGTGTCATTACCTATACGAGATTCTACAAAATAAACCAATGGATACCCACTCCCTTTCTTCATACATATAAATGTTTGGAAAATATTAATTATCTACACTTCTCTATCAATTCATAATAATTTCACACATGTACTGTAGAAAGATTACACTTGTGTGAAAGAGGCAACATTTGTGTGAAAGATGCCTGAACACTATATGCATTCCCTATGGATGTGTTCATACCCAAGCCTTTTGGCACGATTCCACTCCTGTTCTCTGGGTTGACGATCCAGTAGTAGTGCTTGAGAGTGTGCATCAACTGAAGGACCGTGCTAACCCGACGGATATTGGTGTAGATGGACGCCTGACCCACAAACTCATTGGCAAGGAAAGTGTACAGGGATATCTGGACCTGAATATAATCAAAATGAAATATACACAACATTTAGAATAAGTAATACCATGTTAGATGTCTTCACAAATGTGATATATAAAAAAAAATATCATTGTTATTATCTTAATTATTATCATCATTATTATCGTCATCACCATCATCATTGTCATCATGATTAATATTGCTTATTAGCAAGCTAATCTTAAAAGTAACTCAGAGTGGTGTTGAATGTGTTCGTCACAGTGATGAAATATTGAAAATAACAAATCATTATACAGCAACAACAATTCCATCCAAAGTAGAAAGCCTAAACTTGTCTGTCAAGAACCTTTTAGAATACACGACAACATCTATGGAAGTCAGTAATCCAAAGGTCGAAATCTGGTTTTGTCTTCTTAAAATGGGGTGGCTGCATTGACACTACACACGCGGCAATCATCCTTACTCTTTCCCTCCACCTAGCCCCATTCAGTACATCCCCATTCCTCAATCCAACCCTCTACTCTCATACATCTATGGAAAATAATATACAAACAATTATGAATTACAAGGTGCATGCAAACCTTGATTGGTGTATGTATCCATAGCGATGGATTGAAGAGGATATGATCAACAAGATGGCGTAGGAGCTGGATACCAGTTGGGAGGTTGTTGAAATGCTTGGCTAGGTCTAGGAACAGCTCTAGGACTGTGCCTGTCATGTGCTCAGGTAAAGCCTGATAAAGAGAGAAATGTTGAATTAATTAATCAATTATTATATATTTATTTGCCATATTATAAGCATTTACTGAGAAATGTGAAGGCAATATATTCTACCAAAAACTGAACAGTTTCCTTATCTAATCCCAAAACTTTGGAATGATCATACAAATATCTTCTTTTGCATTTTTCTTACGAAGAAAATTAGGTATAATCCCACTGAATGACATTTGTGAGGTTTGAAATTTCCAAAGAAAAAACAATATGTGGCTCACAAGAAAAGATTGCTTGCTTGCAAGCATTCAGGCTTTCTTAGCAATCAGGTAAAAAAAAAATCACTACCATTTACCAGATAAAAAGGGTCATCTCCCATTGGGCTTTTTTTTCAGTCTTACTTTTATAAATGAAATTGATTATAAAGCCTTGAAACAAAATTTCATTACAACAGTTTGCTGAATGAAGAAACTACATCAGTCTTATAACAGTAAGAATCAAATGATAGTTGAACATGTTTAATGAATTGAATTTTAGGCAATCGTTTGAAAATAGTTTGAAAACAATTTCATGTCCATATCTTTGGAATCTAGATTTGTGGCAACAAGGGCCCATTTGAGAACAAGTTGTAATCAAATGCAACTCCAACAATGATAAAATCAACTTGATTATCTAACAATCATTTTGGATTTCTGTTTGATTTGAGTTGTTTTTAAATGCAACTTTTCTACAATAGGCTCCAAATCTAACTCATGTCAATGCCCTTCTGGCTCCAAAGTAATGTTGGTTCAGAGGATGGACATACTACCTTCTGCAGTATATAGCCTAGGATGATGAAACCTCTACCATGGACCATCTGCTGTTGAGTTGACATAGAACCCTTCAATAGATCACACAGTAATCCTAATAGAAGAGGGCTGCAAAGGGAAAACAGAAAAGGAAAATTTGCTTTGTATTACTACTGTGCTTTCTAACATGGAGATTTACAATCGATCTAGTAATATCCCTAAAAAGCTTCTTGAGGTATCATGTATTTGCGATATATCTGTATATATAATGACATCTGTGACATTTAATATTGATACCCAAAGAATTAAATCAACCTCGCTCCTATATGATATGTGATGATGATGATGAAAGTCAAGAGTGCAATAGTACTTGAAAAGCACACATACATCTGTCAAGAATGAAGCTTACCAAACTGCAGGAGTCTCCTCATCATCTTTGGTAGTCAGTTGTTGATGGAGATAATCCAGTTGGGTGAAGATAGGGAAAAGCATGTGTATACCACCGATGGAATGCAACGTACTGTGAATGGAGTGGGTCACAATGGCTCTGACATCCTACAAAAAAAATTAATGAGATTTAGTCATTTTCAATTTTGCAATCAAATAAAAAAGCAACATGTTTCAACAACTGCCCTCGTCATTCCACAAGTGATAACACCACCACTACCAATTGCAATAACCATCACCCGTCCCCCATCGTCCACATCAACACAATCATAGTAATGAACACCACTTCTGCATTCCATCAACTTACTACAGTATGTTTATTTGTCTCCTTCTTTTATTATTTCCTATAACCCAATTTGATTTCTCCACTCCGGCTCTACTCCATTTCTTCATTTTCCTTTATTTCCTCCTCATTTCTTCTCTTTACTGTGGTCACTCTAATACTATGTGTATGTTAGGTTATGAACATGAAAGATTGCTTACATACTTAATTTCACAGATAGACCACAGACTAGCCACGACCCCATTGATACCATCATATGCAATATGACTAAGTGTCTCTTCAATAAAACTGCAGCCAAAGACATGGCAACATATCAACAAATGATTTGAAAAGGACACATGCCTGTACATACCTGAACCATGAGGGCATGTGGTGAATGGACAAAGAACGATGGGTTACCCTTGGGTGATGACTCTAGACATAGCTGTGATTCAGTAGCAGCAGGGTTGTAGAGGAACACTATGCTGCTGGTTAGCTTGCCATCATATAAGACCTTCTTGAACTGATCTGGAAGGCTTACATCACTCTCTGATGGGAACTTGAAATGACTCTGATGGATTGAAAAGTGATACAAAGGTCATGTTCAGTATCAGTGTATAATCAATTGGGAATAGAAAGAGTAAAATATAATAAGATGAAGACATAGATCGGATCCAAATTTAATCTGGCATTAGAGTTGAAAACCCAGATCTTTATAAAGGTTTTCAACAAATACTACTTATAATAACAACATCAATGATAATAATAAGCATGTTTCAAGGATATTAAGCACCACTACAGACCAACATTAGCAGAAGCTGCCACTTCTTTCCTATGCTCAGTACATCAATCCTGCCAGGTACGAGTATCCCATTTATCTCTGTGTTGGTCGAGTGGAGAATAATATGGATAAATTTCTTGCTGAAGTGAAGACTGCAATTTTTTTAATGTCAAAATCCCATTCATATAATATTTTACAGTTTTATGAGCAGCTTTCTGAATCAGTAATCACCAAGCCCAAGAGGTATGCCATCAAAACTCAATTTATGTCAATAACATTAACCTTTAAAAATGTCAATATCTAAAATTGTCTTTCGAGTATCTTGCTCAGTCAAGAATGATACATTACCGTCATAAAATTATATATTATGACTCTCTTGTGCTAAGCTAGAAACAAGATGTTGATTCATAATTTATCAAGCCATCACTAGAGCTGTGTATATATTATGAAACAATAACTTCATTTTTGAACCCAACTCAAGTATACAATCCAAATTTATTATTTTTTAATAGTTGTGTACTAACATGATTTTTAATGAAGCTCTCTATTGCATTATCAATCATATCATGACCGAAAACAAATGTTTTTTTTATATATGACAATAAATTATATTGAACCTTGAATATGCAATTTCTTAATATTGCACATCACATTATGATTTAAGATAATCTTTTTTGTATTTCGCTGATCAAATTACTGCTTGGATCATTCCAAATATCAAATAACATATAAGTAAAATATATTCTTCTTTTGAAAAATACATTTATTTTTCATTTCCTAGGTCAATCTAAAATTACCCTGTAGTTGGGACCTAAGAGGTATATTCCATGGATACACTGTGGTGATATGGCTTCACTGAACAGATACACAGATGACAGCTGGCCACTGAAAGTTCTCTCCTTGTCTGCCGTGGGCGCCGACCCTAGGAAACACTTGTCATATGGCTGTCAGAAAGAGGGTGGCATCACATTGTTAGTGATATGATCAAAACTGCTTGTTCTACTTTACAGAATATTATCTTTTGATAAATCATCATCTACATCCCCCTCCATAAAATAGAAAAAGAATTATGAACAAACCAGTGCATGTCACTTCCAAGGATAGATATTGTGGATATTTAGCATGACCAACATATGGTAACTTGAAAGCAATCCCCTATCCTGCTTTTAAAGGTATATGTTTGTTCATCATCATCCTGCAAACAAAACTGTGTTTATGTCTTAGCATGAAACTACTTGTAAAATTAATTGCTATACTTTGAGGGATGAAAAGTAAGTATATGTGTTCAACTTTCCTGCAATTGATGTGTATAATATGATTTTAGAAGAAAACAGATCCAATAATGAATAGCTAATTGGTTCATGTGTTAGGAAGTTCAAGGCTCCATAACACAAAGCTTTGCAATCAATCACTAAATGGCAATAGACAATGAATATCACTGTTGCATACACATTTTGTTCAACGCACTGACCAAAAACCAATCAGAATTGCTCTTTTATATTCACAATCCATTGAAAAACCTTTCTGCTACATGTTTCAGGACTATAGCCTACTTTCCATATAGTCTTATCTGCAAGTTTCACAATGATTACAGTATCTTATACACAACAATCTAATATAGAGCATAAGTAAAATGATGAACTTACATCACTAGTGCTGACATACCACTGCATCTCACCCGATGATACCAGGGTTCCATTGACATAGCATTTGATTTCACTCGTCCTCCATCTGTTGTACACATGCACCACTGTTACCATGTACCACTGAAATAAGAAATAATTTTTCAAGATTAAAAGTCCCATCTCGTTTTGGTAAGCCTCGTATGTTCATATTTCTTTGCTGTTGGGGAATGATGAGCAAAAAAAATTCTTGCCAAAACTTAAGGTTTTTTTTTCTCTGTAGGACAAAAAAGCAAACAATATTTCAATGCACTTTCTATATTTCTTATTGACCACATGACATATTATCTATTTTAGTGACTATTATCGATGTATGAATTCATAACATTATTAATAACAATAAAATATATTAAACATCTTAGTAAAGCAACCTAAAAAATTTGAGAATTCTTCCATATGATTAGGATAATCACTGACAGGTCTCATCCCATCTTAATGCCATTTCAACTTCAAATAATGTATTAGATTACCAAGACTAATATCCAGTTGATTTTACACCATTTTATTCTATCTGCAGAATGGTAAAAATTCAAATTAACAGTAGACCAAATGCACATTAGACCAACTTGTATTGGTCCAAGTGGCTATAAAAAAAAGATATAAAGTACATGTATGATCCATGGGATAATAAAGTACCATGGGAATAGCTGATCTGACATTACAATCTACTGTTCAGATCTCATATTCCACATTTACACAAAACATTTAAACTCTATTGTAGTATTACAGCAAGTATTGCATGTCATTCATTATGAGTAGAATGGTTCATTGCATCTTAGTAGGAGAGTATACACATGAACTTAGGAAAGGAATTAAAGACCTCTTGTTACATCTCATTAGACAAAAATGTCACTCCAACAGAAGACTTGGAGTTGCCTGCTTGGCTGCATGAATGGATCAACTTTCCCCATTTACACTAGGAAACAATGCTGACTGCTAGTAAGCCTTCATTAATTCAAGTACAGGTTCAAACAAATTCAACTGTAATTTCTCCTTTTATAAACGTAATTTCATCCATGATATATCCTGAGATCAATTTAACAAGTTGACTCTTGGATTTGCTTCCTCTAAGCATGATTCAAAAGTTCATTTTCATTATTCGTGCTTTTATCAAATAATTATATGTTCATTTTCACAGTATGATGATAGATAACCTTTAGTGAGACAATTTCCATTAAGGAAGTCTGAATTAATATACAAAAATTTCTTCTTGTCTGAATGACCTGAAATACTATGTTGAGTTGAGGGAATAGATCTTTTTGACTTTTCACCCTGACTGCACTGCAAGAGGATACAGTGGCCCTCTGGTGCCTATTTTCAGCCCTGGTTGTAACTCCACACTTTAATCAAAATGTATGCTTTTGTGCACGAGCCAATGAGCTGTCTGAGTGGCAGAATGACAAGAGCTGTGATATTTCATCTCAAAGTAGGTGGGCCTGTCTCAAAATGTGACATTTTCCTTTCTCTCCTTTGAATAACTTTTTTTAATAGGAATACATTTCATGTACTAATAAGTGCTTGTTCCATATCTGTGGTAATTTTGTTCAATATTAATTGACCTGTAAAATGACTAATCAAATTACTTTGTGAGTTCATTCAAATAAATTTCTTATTTAAATAGAAAAGGGCAGGAACATGGAGGAATTAGAACCTATTTCTCGTACTTATTGTTGCTGATCTTTATTAGATTCAATTGCAATGTCAGAAGAATCCAATTATCAAATGACCTTCAAAAGCACTAGAATAAATCTAATAAGACATGTCACTAATTCAGATTGCAATCAATCTGTTCCCGAGTAAATCTGCCTAACCATACTAAAATAGGGATCTAATTTTGATGTCTACTCTCTTGCAATCTTGGCTACTCAACCAATAAGGTCATTGAATTAAAAAGAAATCTGAACTAGAGCGAAGGCAGAATAAGATTACAATGTAACTCACCTTTCTTGGTTGGAAGTCATACTTGATGCAGTGCTGAAAGCCTTTACCTTTGACCTTGACAGAGGTCACAACCAGGCATGAACCCATGAAGTGACCAGAGTAACCGACACCTTTGCTTGTTCGAAAGCTAGACCATGAAAAAGAATATGACTTTTACAAATTTGTGTGTTTCAATCGAGTTACATTTGCTCATGTTGCAATATAATGTACCATGATGGTAGTGGTGGTGGTGGTGGTGGTAGTGGTGATGGTGATAGGGGTAGATATAGTGGTGTTAATGGTGATGGCACTAGTGATGATGCTTATTGCATTGGCCATGACAATGGTAGTGGTAGAGGTAGAGAAAGTGGTCATGACAGTGGCAGAGATAATGGTGTTAGTGGTCATGACAGTGGCAGAGATAATGGTGTTAGTGGTCATGACAGTGGCAGAGATAATGGTGTTAGTGGTCATGACAGTGGCAGAGATAATGGTTTTAGTGGTCATGACAGTGGCAGAGATAATGGTGTTAGTGGTCATGACAGTGGCAGAGATAATGGTGTTAGTGGTTATGACAGTGGCATAGATAATGGTGTTAGTGGTCATGGCAGTGGCAGAGATAATGGTGTTAGTGGTCATGACAGTGGCAGAGATAATGGTGTTAGTGGTCATGACAGTGGCAGAGATAATGGTGTTAGTGGTCATGACAGTGGCAGAGATAATGGTGTTAGTGGTCATGACAGTGGCAGAGATAATGGTGTTAGTGGTCATGACAGTGGCAGAGATAATGGTGTTAGTGGTCATGACAGTGGCAGAGATAATGGTGTTAGTGGTCATGACAGTGGCAGAGATAATGGTGTTAGTGGTCATGACAGTGGCAGAGATAATGGTGTTAGTGGTCATGACAGTGGCAGAGATAAGGGTGTTAGTGGTCATGACAGTGGCAGAGATAATGGTGTTAGTGGTCATGACACTATTAATGGTTCTAATTGTGGTGGTCATGGTAGTGGCAGAGATAATGGTGTTAGTGGTCATGACACTAGTAATGGTTCTAATTGTGGTGGTCATGGTAGTGGTCGTAGTGGTAGTAGAGAAAGTGGTCATGATGGTGGTGGTGATGGTAGAGAAAGAAGTTATGGTGGAGGTGATATAAGTAGTGGTCATCATGGTTGGAATGATACCACAATGCACCTCAGATAACATATTAAACCAATTAACAAATCATGTTTGATCCTCAAAGTACAACCAATGACAAATTTCCTTTCCAATAATACCAAATAAATCTAAAATATCTCATTCTGGCTTTCTTCACATATAATGTCCTTCGTGGCAAAGGGTCACCTAATCCCTATGTGATATACACTGCATAAAAAGTCCACATTCACATTACATTCCTTACCAGTATAAGTACGGTTTATCCCTCTCTATGTTTGTATTGATTGGCTCCACTCTAAACCAGGTAGAGAATGTGAATCCATTCTGATAGGGCCACCGGGCAATGGGTGGTAGTGCTATAGCCTGCATAGAAAGAAACATAATATCAATTAATAAATCACTGTACCAGTTTACTCAAATAGGTTTTGCACTTTTTATGAAAGTTGTGGGTCAAATCTAAGGTACAAGGCTGATCTGGGGACTTATTTGAAAAGGAGTAATGTGTTACTTACATTCAAGCTAAGAGCTATAACATTAAATGCTACAATTTTAAGACAAAGTTAACCTCAAACCCATCAAATGGCAATATTTTATTAGCTGACAACAGAAGCTAATATTTTTCCACCAATTTTTTTAAACAGAACCTAGAAGAAGGTAGATATCGTGGCTTGAAATGATCTCTTAATAATCATTATGATAAAAGAGGATTGTTGTTAGCAGTTTGAATAGGTCTACTCATCAGTTATTGGTAGAACTACATCAGAGCCAGAACCAAATACCATGTACTGTTGATATACTGATGCACTTCTAGCAACATCTACTGCTAGAGGGAAAGGGCTTCATAGTCAATTTTTTATAGTATAAATAGACTCCTGCTTGAGATAACTTGTATACTGTAGATCTTGTAACTGATGAATGGATATTATTACAGGGAAATGTCTCCTAGCATGTAATGATAGAAAAATGTCAAAAATATATTCTTATTTTATTCATATTCCATACCTTGTCAAAGGAATGTATGGTATCAATATTCCTTATATTTTTACCTCTTTTTCCTTCTACTCTACTTCTCTTTTCTTCCCCCTCCCCACTAATAATATTCCATTTCCCCTTCTTCCACCTTCATTTTTACTCTCTCTCTCTTCTTTTTATTCATTTTCTTCTTCTCTTTCTTTATCTTTCCCTTCTTCTCTATCATTTCCTTATCATTTAGAGTAAAACTCTCCTTTGATCATATTTTGATTGATTGGCCTTCTTAATTTACAGAAATTGAATTTATTCATACTTCTAGCATTTAATTCAACGAAAAATGACTTTATGAATCTCTTAAGCTCAATCATCAATACTATCAGATCGCTTTCTAACTGCACTACATCTTTTGTAGCACTGATTCCATGTGGGCATCAGGTGTGGATGTAACGATCCTATTTATTCAAACACTAGATTATCACAGCCTCAGAAGAAAAAGCATCAATGTCACATAATACATTTCATGTGCAAGCTGGTACAAGTATCTGTAACATTTACATGATACAATTTCTATGATACAAAGTATTACTGCATAATTCGATCATCTGTTCTTTAAGGTAAAGGAATTAAAGAGAAATTCCAGTAGTTGCAGTAAACACTGATTTCATGAGAAAGTCTGTAAAACCAGGCTTAATTGTCAGTATATCATCGAGGATCTAGATCTGGTACAGTTACATAAACTGAACTTTGTGAAATCTTGAAATCTATGCTGAAAAATGTTCAGACTGAACTTCCCAAACACAGATAAGCGCACGTGGGACAGTGTATAATTATTGCTTTGAGCGTCGGGCCCGACGCTCTACCCGAATCCTGTGGTTATTTGCTGATTTCTCAGCAATTACACAATTTCTTCCAGAATCCTTTGGCACATGCGTTTTATTTATACAAACAG
The DNA here is from genome assembly GCF_037042905.1 of Lytechinus pictus. Lineage (NCBI taxonomy): Eukaryota > Metazoa > Echinodermata > Echinoidea > Temnopleuroida > Toxopneustidae > Lytechinus > Lytechinus pictus. The sequence continues at coordinate 33,904,259 of NC_087249.1, forward strand.
ACACTTTGGTGGTCATTTCATTGGATTCTGTACGAACTCATTTTGATATCATTACCAAAACTAGCATTTACCTTTAATGTTGAGGATACCAAACTCATGATTAAATGCACAAATGTAATACAATGACACCTTCTCCCTAAAAAATAATTCGTCATTTTCAAGTTGAAACATATAGGAAAATACTTTGGTTTGCACCCCCCCCCCCAAAAAAAAAAAATCATCTTGTAGGCCTATGCTTTTTACAATTTATATCCTCTTTGATAGTGATAAAAAATTCCTCCCAGGGTACTCTTTATCAAACAGAATTCCAATGTATCTTATGGAAATAATCATAATTATTTTTCAAGAAGAGTGACGCTTTACAAAGATCTTATTGTTTATATGTTCCCCTTCAGATATAGCCATCTCCCTGGTAGGATTTACATGCCAATGCATGCATGTGCAACAGGGACCCGATGTGGCTTCGAAGAGAAAATTAGGATGGAAATGGCTACAGGTTTTGATTTCTTACCACTAGCAAAACAAAATCCCCTTTTAGCTTGTAATGAATCCTCAAGTGCAATTCCAATCGTAACGGGAATGATACACCTAGAATGCTTAAAATTTCCATCCACAGTTCTATTTGTCAATCATAAAATACCACTCTGGGGCTGGGGGTGAGAAGTTCATGATTTATACAAGGAAACAAAATTATCCTTCAACTCCACATTTTAGTGGTCCAAAGGTAGATGAAGTCTGCTAGAAATTTGCATTGAAAAGTAGAAAGGATGGTAGAAGATATTGACAGAATTCATAGAGGACGTCATCTGTATTGATAAAAGACTGCATACTAATTATTAATTTGGTCAGATTGTATGATAGGATAAAATTCACTTCTAAGACTTAAAAAAAACAAAGGTAAAATATCATTCTTTCAGATGTACTCTTTTTTAAATGCTTTTTAAATAGAATTTGTTTTATAACAAAATTCTAATGACTTTTTAAAACAAAACTACAGTTATCACAAAAACAAATAAAGATGTTCAACTAGTAAAGGAACTAATCATGTTACAAAGATTCACAAAGGTGAAAAACTGTATTTGTTTTTGAAACCTTAAAGTTCTTAAAATGAGGCACAATTATTATAAAGGTTGTGAAAAGTTGCAGCTGGTATTAAAGGGATGGTCCGGGCTGAAAATATTTATATCTTACTACATAGAGTAGAATTCACTGAGCAAAATGCCAAAAATTTCATCAAAATCGGATAACAAATGATAAAGTTATTGAAGTTTTAAGTTTAGCAATATTTTGTGAAAACAGTCGTTATGAATATTCATTAGGTGGGCTGATGATGTCACATCCCCACTTTCTGTTTTCTTATGTTATTACATAAAATCATATATTTTTCATAATTTCATACTTGTGTGAATAATATGTCTCCCTTATAATGAAATAAGTTGCAGCAATAAATATCTAATGCACTAAATCAGTTGTCAATCCAATTTATCTAGTTCTTGGAGGAAAAAATTTGAATAAACCTAATTTCATATAATAAAATACAAAAGAACAAGTGGAGATGTGACATCATCAGCCCACCTAGTGAATATTCATGACGACTGTTTTCACAAAATATTGCTAAACTTTAAAATTCAATAACTTTGTTATTTGTTATCCGATTTTGATGAAATTTTCGGCATTTTTCTCAGTGAATTCTACTCTATTTATTAAGCTATAAATACTTTCAGCCCGGACCATCCCTTTAATAAAGCATTGCTCATCTCATCATCATGAAAATAAATGATAAAAACTAAAACAGAGTAGCCACTTCAGCTTTATTGTGATCTACAGGCATGTACCATTTCTCTTGCCACCCCGTTCTAATCACCCGGAAGAAGACAGAATGTCCCATTTCCTATTTCTAAATCGTTTATATGACCTGACTGGGGTTCAAACCCACTACCCTCCATTCAAGGCGGGTGCTCAACCACTGAGCCACCGTGCCTTGGTTGGATGATAATCATTCAAAAAGGTGAGAAAATGGAATGGTTACACGATCTCTGGTTAGGCATCACTTACAGGAAATGCCCAAATGCTGACTGACAGTCAGTCACCTTGTATGTACATCCCAAGGCAAGAAGGGGTGGTAGAGGGATGGGGTGGGGGGGGGGCCTCTATGATTCCAGTGATGTGGTAATGGAGAAGAATCGATTACACGGATGAAATTTCACCACGGAGGAGGATGTTGGTAAGACGATCACTCAAACCATTTTTTCAGGAGGTAGGATGGGGAATGTACAAAGAGGTGTATTTCACTCCTGTGCATGATAGTCTAATGATGCTTGAAGAAATATTCTCCTACTAGATAAGAGTTTAATACTGTACAGTGTATCATTACATAATACATAATATTTCCAACCATAATTCCAATAGCCCTTCACTGTTTCTTTCAGCATCACAAATGTTATAACCAACATCATTTTGTAGTGTTCACTGTACAGTGCGTCCCACAAAAAACAAAACAGAGATTTATAGATGATTTATCATGCCTTAATCACAAATACAATAGATAAATGACCTATCATTGTAAAGCTTAGGGCCTCCCCTTTCATTTGAATTAATTTAAATTATTCCTTATTCATGCATGAGTGAGCAAAAACAATTTGAAGAAAGGAAACAAAAAGTCACTTGGCGGGCGGTAACTGCGTTTCAAAAAGAAAATCACATTTTTAAACAGTTCAATATCTGCTCTTTAATTTGATACCTCAATTTCAGAAAACGGTAAAGAAATAACAAAATTCTGTTGATTTGAAATAAGGCTTGATTTCCAATAATTTCATGAACTGAAGAGGTTTTACAGGACAGCTTTTGGACTTACTCGACACTCCGTTTTGTTGACGATCAGCCATGCAAAAAGTCTTTTGTTAGCTGTACGATAGCTTCGGTGGGAAACCGGTGAAAACATGTGTGTTTCATGAAATTATGGAAATACAAGCATTGTTTCGAAGGAACATAACTTTTTTATTTCTTGACCATTTTCTGTGATTTAGCTATCAAATTAAAGAGCAGATATTGAACTTTTTAGAAATGTGATTTTCTTTTTGAAATTTTGATACCCCTGCCAAATGACTTTTTGCTATCCTTTCTTCAAATTGTATTTACTCACTCATGCATGGATCAAAAATTATTGTATGTTATATCAGCTGAAAGAGGACATTCTAAGCTTTACAAATTACAATGATAGGTCATTTGTCTATTGTATTTGTGATTAAGTTATGATAAAAAATTATCGCTGAACCTCGGTTTCATTTTTTGTGGGACGCACTGTGGGTTGCATTTTCATTATAGAGTTCTCATTGTCATCTTTATCATCACTGTATTTTCATTATCAGCATCATGGTTTTCATTTCCGTCCTCCAATTACCCCCCCCCCCTCCCTCTCTTTTCAATCTTCTCCTCATCCTCATTTTCTTCCTCTTTCAACTTATTTGTCATCTCTTCCTCTTCTCTTTATTTTCCTCGTGAACAGGTTAGATACACAAGTGAATGTACAGAATCTGCAACATTTTCACATCTAATCTAGATTTAATTAAATTCATAGTAATATGTATTGATATCATACTCAAATGAATTCATATCTGATGAAAATATATAGGTAGTGAATGTATGGTGAATAAAGAGACATTGGCTCATTCAATGAAAATAATATAACTCTATTACTGTACATTTCCCTTTTCTGTGTATTAGCATGCACACAGTTCATTGTCACCTAATTTACTGTATCACCAATTTAAAAAGCTATGAATAACTTAGTTAAATACATTAATTTTTTATATTCTTAATCATAACTTGTATAACAGGTTATAAAAACAGACCATTTGAAGAGCATATTGATAGGTAAAGAAGTTTTGGAAAGTGTGCACAACAAGAACCATTTTCACCATTTAAGTGGCCTGTTTCGTCAGCAGCTGATGTGGTATGCAAACTGTCACTTTACATAACAACTCTTACACAATTAATCTACATGTGTCTGTAATTTGTACACACCTAATCTACCACACTCCTTAATTCCACCCATAGGCCTTAATCACTGTTGGAGGAAGCACATAGGACTTTCCGGTTTGATTTCACATGGCTCTAAGGAAGCAATCACAATGACTGGGTCATGGATCTAATGACAAGGGTTTTAGGGGGCAATGGTGTGAATCAGATAGTGGCTTGCTAATGGATGCGACTAATTGACTCTACTGCTATCTCATTACATAGCTAAATTTCTTGCTCTCATTGGATAAACTGGGGCATGAAAGAGATAAGGCTATCTTTATACCCATTAGGATATAACAAGTGATATCAGAATGAAAGGAGGGAGTGTTGACTTTTCAGATTAGATTTCACTCCCAAAGGCTAAAACATAATGTTTTACAGTATAAAAGCTGGTGCAATGATGCATGCTCATGTTCCCTTCAAACTTATGTTCATTTTAAGTTAAGCATTATCAGTCATTTGTTATATTTTCTCAATTTTAAGTATTTTTTCTTTTACCTTTTATTACTGATATTGGATGGCGTTTTTTTCAAAGGGATTATTTGTATTGCCTGTTTTCCCTTAGATCTTATTTGCACCTGCAATGACTATTTCCTTATTTATAATGGTTTGTTACATTTTAATTCATTTGTGTTTATCCTATTGATTGATATACTGAACTACATTTTGTGAGATAGGAAAAATAAATCCAAACTGAAACTATATCCATGTACACATTTTTTAAAATGACCAAAAGGCAGCAGCTGGTCAATCTAGCACCTACATGTATTAAAGTTACAAATATCCGGTACAGCACTGAATTTGTATCAATCATATCTGTGTAAGATGTGAACATATCACATTGTCATGGTCACCCAAACATATTTCCCTTGAAGGAGGCATAAACAAGTAAAGGGAACCATGTCAACGCTTTTTGATTTTCTATTTACAAATATTGATATTCTATTCAAATTATACGAGTAAAAGTTATCAAATATGTTAAAGAACAATGATAAATAAGTACTCATATCTCATACTGCGCAGACTGTACACCTATATTTTACTACTGTTGCTTTTGATAGAACAATATAACTGATGACTGTCAACAACTTCTTAGGATTTCCATATAAGACATCTATAATAACAAACCCACTGTCATGCTTGCAGTATGTAGTTAAAACAATGAAGAAACTCAAAATGCCTTGAAAGTTTTCTAAGCCTCTGATGTCAACCAGCTATAACATGATCAATCTGCTATTTTTCATTCATAATTTTAGTGTGTTTTCCCTCTTACAGCCCTGCAAGAACCACTTGAAAAGGTCCCTGCTATCTTGAAAGTCATGTAACAATAAAAACAAAACTGCGATTCCATCTTCCAACGATGTACCTCCCATAGGAATCAAAGCTTTTATCTATTTTTTACTTAAAAATGGCGAGCCTTCACGAGAGGACTTTGCCTCAACAGCAGGTGAAATACCTGTTCTTGCGCAAGTGTTGGATGATCCCTCAAGGGATGCGTCCATCCTGCGGCAAAATCCTTTTGTGGTCCTCACGCGTTGTCTTCTTGGAATGATAAATATAAAGGTGGACAGAGCTTTGCAATGACTCAAACGAGGCAGCCATCTTATGGTTGGAATTTACTTTATTTAAAGCCACTGTACTGTAAATCACGCTAAAATATACCTTATCAGTTGTAGAGACACAACTGAAAGAATTAATTTAGCAATGTCTTGATGGTGTTGCTGATATTTTCGCACTATAGAGATAACAAGTTACCTATGTTTTGGTGCTATTGCAATTTTCATCAATTTCATGTTACATTTAGTGACAACAACTGCCAGTGTGATTTATATGATACAATTCATAATGACTATCATAAATCATTTTTATCTTAAAGCACTTAGAGAAATTTTAATAGGCACTGCATGAATATTGAATTATTACATGTATGAGCAGTTGTTGTAAAATTGAATTATCAAACATGACTTTCCTTTTAGTTTAAAACACATAATTGATTGAGTGAAGATGAATTTCTCAGATTTAGTCCAAATAATTTCACAATGTATTCAGCAAGAACAATCAATCAGCCTTCCTTCATATATTAAGTATCAATTGTACAATGATCTACTATACTACCAAGAAAATTTGTTATGGAAAATCAAATAGCATGATACATAAAAAGGAACATGAAATCATATTTATGTAAAGTATATGTATTTTCTTTCTCCTACACCCTGAAGCCAAAAGATTTTCCCTCATCTCATAAATTTTCATCAATATGTTTTCTTCTTAATAGATCAAAAATAGAATACACTTATAGAATGTACTTATAACAAAGAAGACATATACCCATCTTTCCCGAGGCTAACTAACAGCATGTTATAAAATGACGAGCCAAAACAAAAATCATATATCTGTATCTATTTTGATACAAATAATGCAATTTCATTTTTAAAAAGGATTGATGGTGAATGAAAATAAACCACTTCTCAATAAAAAAATAGGGGGAAATAGCAAATAATCAAATCTAAAAGTAGCTCAATTTATGAAAATCTTATATTGTCGATTCCCTCATTTGCAGATTCTAGTTCTATCATCTTTTGAAAAGGTCTTGTATAAATCTATGATCTATAACAACTTCAATATCAAGTTGCCATGTATTTTGTTTCATTTTTATTTTTACTTGTTTTTAAAATCTAATCATCAAAGTTTTTTTCTGATGAGTTGTCCAATTTCTTCAATGGTCACTATACTACTGATCATGTTTCTGCTTTGTTTAGGGTTACATAACATAATTTGTTTTTTATTTTTCTTTTGATTAAAATTAAGGAACTCTGTCAAATCTATAAAAAAAATGCAAATACATACATTTGCCAGTTTGTAAAAAGTAGGTACTTACAAAACCTTCATCGGTAATAAATCTCCATCTAGGGGAGTGGGATTGGACATTGTGAGAAGCAAACCTGGCATGGACAGCAAACAATGCTACTAGGCCTCTTAAAAAATGGAGGTCTCTTACATCACTTCCAAAAAAGAGACAACACTAACCAAGAGCAAAAGAAGGAAATGAGACACTCTTGAAAGATATCTTTAGAATCCCAGGGGCACCAAATTAACAGTAATGTTGGTCACAGTCTATGCTACCTCCTATAAACGAGTCTAGAAGAGTTGAATTAACCAAATCAACGTATCGACTTGCTATGAAATGAGTACATTAGGGGTAATACTATCGCCCACCTCATTACCCTATCTTCCCCTCCTTTGTGCCTTATGCCATTAATGCATGAAGTAGGTTAGCATTTACCAGAGTATTCATGTGAGTTTAGGTTTGCCATGGTGATGGGATTTGCCTCATTTGGTGGTCCATTTGTACTAATCTATTCCACCTGGCACATAACGCATTGGTATACATTTGTAGTTATACATTTAATTTGAATCATTATTCAGATATGATAAAGAAAGTTATCAGGTACATCAAAAGTTTGGCAAAAAGGATGGTTCATGGTGAGCTTATACTCACACACACGTAACAACAATCTCTGTGACACTATTTTCAAAATATCACTGAAGCACAAAATCATTTCAATGTTCCCTTTTTAGTTGGTTTGAAACATTAATAAAAATGAAACAGCTTTTCTTTTCTTGTTTTTAGAAGAAAAAAACAGCTGTATTTAATCTCCTTAGTTTCAAAATGTGCACTCTAAAGATAAATGGGTGGGAATGGGGGAATCTCCCTTTAAAAAGCAGAGGAGTGACTGCATTTTTAATAAGGGTGGTATTAAAACACTCACTCTTTCCACCCTTTATGCCTTTTGTGTTTGTAGAGTGTACCGTTTCTCCATCTCTCTCCCCCCCCCTTCTATCAAATACCCCGTCTTAACAGACACTTTTCTGACTGCCCTACCCAGATAAAAGCAGGGCGAAAGAAATCTCCCCTTCCTGTTAAGACGCTCCCACTGGGAGAAAAGCAGGACTGTGTCGGGAAGGATTTTTCCAAATTTTGGCCTGCTCAGACCGGGGTGGAAGCGAGGTAGAAAAACAACTCTACCCCGCTCAACACCAGGAGGCATGTTCTGTTAAGACGCCATCAGGGTGCAGTCCGTCTGAAAAGCTCTCCCCTCTTCTATTTCTTTCTCCTTTTCTCTCCATTCCTCATTTCCTCCATCTCTCTTGCTTGCTCTCTCTCTCCTTCTCCCTTCTATCTCACTCTCTAAAGATTTTCCATTTTTCATTATTAAACTTCAAAGACATGATTAATAACAATAAATGCCATAGGCGGCGGAAGCGGAGGGGACGCGCCCCCCCTAAATTTTTTGTTGATAACCTTCTTGTCAATTTTTTTTCCTGCATCCCCCCTAAAATTTTTGGTTGATAACCTTTTTTTTTTTTTTTGCTTAACAAAATTTTTTTGTGGTCCCCCCCCTAAAATGTTTGGCTTCCGTCGCCAATGATAAATGCCCATCATATAAGAATAGTAAATAGAGAAAATGGGCCACAAGGCCTTTACTTAACAATCCACCTTCCTATTTCCAAATTATCACAGACCACAGCTACATCACCATAGCAACAAATCTGTTTATCAAGAGAGGTTCACCTTACTGAGAAAAAAAGCGTAATGAATTGACAAAAAGATTTCTAGAATCAGAGAACTTTCATTTTAAAGGATAATTATTCTGTACAGGATGAAAGGGGACATCATAACAAGTCATATTGGTTTACAGAAACTACAGCTCTTCTACCGAAAGACACATGAATGAATTTTATTTTCATCATCTCGTGTTTCATGAATAGAGTGAAATTTAATATAGCAATAATGACTGCATCCTTTTTCTCTCACCCGCCTACACTTCCATTCGGCCTTCATGACATTTTAATTTTGATATCAACTTTTTCTCCCCTCAGAATTGATGAAGCTTTCTATCAGTATGATTCAGAGGAAAAATCACAATTTTTAAAGGTTTTTTTGTTATAATAAAGGGGAGGCGCGATAGCTCAGTCGGTAGAGCGGGGGATTCGTATTCCGGTGATCCGGGTTCGATTCCCACTTGGTGCGCTAGTGCCCTTTGGTAAGGCATTAATTCTCATTACCAGGTCCTTCGGAGAGGACCTTAAGCCGTCGGTCCTCTGGTTGCCTGCTTACAAGCATTCATGCTTTCTTAGCAATCAGGTAAAAAAATCCCCACCAATAATGGTTTCATTATGATTGATATCATTTTTGCACATTTCTTCCCAGTGTCAACCATCTTTCAAAATTATTTTCAGGAATGCATCCTGAGGAGGAGAATCAATATATAATTGGAGAGAGGCACGGAAAGAAAGGAGAGAAGGAGACAGAGAAAAAGATAATGATAGAAAAGAATACTTACAGCGCCATCTTTGCCAGGAAAGCTAAATGTGACGTCTGGACCATGTCTGCGAGGAATCTGTCTTAGAGCCTGGAGCAGTCGAACAGAATGCTTTGGCTGGAAAATAAAAGGGGAAAAAATAATTTTTTCATCAAATATTATTTTTCTACAAACTTTTCTTAATTTGCATCATTCAACATTATACAGGACTATGTCTTAAAAACTTAGATCTACTTTTCTTGTAGTGAGCTCTGTTTGTTGAGATTCTGTACATGTATGTTTCAAAGATTCTGTCACAAAAAGTTGTCCTTGAATGCAATTATTTAAGAAAATCCAGTACAACTTACATTTCAGCAAAAAATAATGTACAATGAGGGCTGCATGTCAATTACAGAAGCGTTCATTCAAATTCAACTCCTTTGAAAAAATATATAACCTTGATATCTGAACATGGATTGCTGTTCATGGAAAAGCATAATTACTGATGAGAATATACATACATGTATGTGGCAACGTACAGACCTGCAGATTAACAATTCAATAAAACTAAATGGCCTGGAGCACAGTGAAAGTGCGGATAATGTGAACAAGATCTTTTAGAAATTCATTTCCACAACTGTTATCCTAAAATTCATTAAGATTGCAAAGGTCAGGTGCTCTAGCCAGAGTACATTCTCCACTGCTCTTTAATTATAAACACTCCATGCTCTCTTACTGGAAATAAACTTGACCTTCAATGGAGAAAAAATTATTGTGGAGACAAAGAAAGCAGTAAATTCTTCTTTTGCAAATTAAAACATCAGCAATTATCAACTCCTGTCTCTTTAATAAAAAAAAACTATATTCATCTTCAACTTCTGTTCTTCTGCCCTGATTTAACCCATTCCCATTTCAACTTCAAACAAGAAAGTCAAGATTATTTTATTCAAAGCAAAATGAAATGCACTTTCAGCATTTGCATGTCATTTCTATTTCATCACAAAATTCTTTGCAACATACAGGCATCCAAAGATGCATTTTAAGCTCTCATGATCAAAGGAGATGCACCCCAAAAGATTAATCATCATCATCATCATCATCAAATGATTACTATGCCAGAACACATTGAATCCAGACAGTGAAAATCACTAAAAAGCCAGAGGCTTCCAATTTGTGACAATCTCAAACTTTCCACCAAGGTCTAGCACTTTGCACTATCTAAAAGAATCAGCGTCAGCACCTTTGAAAAGCTTGTGCAGAAGTAAACGATTCCGACACAAAATTGGTTAGATGGAGCCCAAGGAAATCTGACTTGTCATCTTGGTTTGTCTACCCCATTGCATTCCCAACCCTATAAGGGAGACGCCAAGGTAGATAGTGTCTGGTTGATCTTCTCCTATATAAATATCATCAGTATGCATACAGTCATTGATGTACAAATGTACATACATTGTTAGGACAATTGCCTGTCAGAACTTGCAACTATAATTTAATCTCCTTGAGATGAAAACAAAATATTTTTCGAAAGGACTTGTCAAATTTTTATTACAAAACTAATTATTAAAAAGATTAGTAAAAGGAGGAAAATAATCATCGTGTGATTCACACTTTCACACTTCAATTTCTAATTTTCAATAACAAGCATAAGAAAACCAAAGTCAGAGACCCCAATAATTACTCTAAAACAGATACTGTAAGATATCATGTGAGTTTCTAGCACTTTTGAATCTAAAAAATAGTTAATTACGGTGCTATCATTTTATGTGAATGTGACTTTTTTTCAGAAAGATGGTCACATTATCATTTCTGGTATGGTTTACATTTGTATACTTTTATTATTCATTTTAATTGTAATATGATACATTTTTGCACCAATATCAAAATTAATTTTACACATGTAATTAATACTAAAATTCACATTCAGAACATCTGTTTCCTTCAATAGGAAAGATAGCCCGAGTATAACTGTGGCTCATCTTTTCACTCTCAACAAGCAAAACACCCGTGTCCATAATACACACAGCTGGTTCCTCATAATCATGAAACCCTTGAAAACATCCACATCCATAGGAAGCATGATTAGCATCGGAGGAAACATAAAACATAATAATCTTATTATGTTAAAGGTGAATTTGATGAGGATGTTGTTCGTACTGTGCAGTCACATGTACAGTTACAATATCAAAACTTTGGTTTTTGGAATAACCCCCCCCCCCCCTTGCACATTCTTATTTAAAAATCGAATAAAAGTAAATGGTAATTCAATGTTAAATACCAATAACATGATTATGCGGCATGCAAGGCCCTGGGAAGCAGTGGATGCTGCATGTATAATTCTCAATATGCAGCACCCCCAGGGAATTGTGGAAGATGTGAAAAAATTGACAAATGTAACCAAAATTACCTTCATTTTGTCGTAAACCCCCCTTTCCTTTATTTTTTTTTTTTTTTGCTTTTCAAATTTACATCAGCACTACCATGATTTCCAGAAGTAAACCAATTGTGAATTTCAAGTCTTTTCGGGAAGGGGCGGGAGAGTCATCAATTTGAACAGTGGAAATAATAGAATATCTATACAAATAATTTTGAAGAGTGAAAAATGGGACATTTCAAGAAATTGGAAAGGGGTACAAATTTTGAAAAAAAATAAATCAAATATGAGATTAAAATAAAGGGGATCAAGAGTATATTATTCTTGGAGTTGGAAATTCTCTGATTGGTGATACAAATATTAGCCTTTACGAGAGATATAAGTCTTCTGAGTGCATGCTTGTGGATTTATCTATTTATTGTAATATAAGTAGGGCCCATTTCATTGATGTAGTAATTCAGAATAAGGTATGAGTCAGGTACATGTATATTTTTTGTGATTGTGTGACTGATAGTAGGAATATAAGTATTTATGAAGGTATAAGTGTGTAATTTCAGATTTGTCTCATAGTGATTGGAATTTAATGAAGGTATAAGAAATGTGAATGTATATTGCATATCCCATTAAAAGCGTAGAGAAGCGATGTTGCTGTATCGTCTGCATACAGTGCCCTGAATCTTTCAATAAATGCACCCCATTCTTTGTAATAAAATATCTTCTATTTCCATCAGTAGATTGAATAATATCTCTAGATGTGTTAAACCTCATATGCATCCCCTTTAATAAGTACATTTTCAATCGTTATTGCGTATTATGCAATTTCCTATATTTTGTCTTTTCTCCCTCCCTTGTATCTTAATATTCTTGGACCAACAAACTCGATATCATAGTTCAATGTGTTTATATTCATAACACAGGAAAGAATCAATCGAGGAAAACAAGGGCCTTAACTTTCATTATTACTGATGGATAGTTGTAGGCCTATGCTTCACGGCCCATGGCCACAGGGGAGGATCCAGAATTTTGCAAAGGGGGAGAGCACATTTTCCTTAGGAAAATTAGACTAGCAAAAAATAAAGACTTTTACAAAGAAATGAAGGTAATTTTGTTCCATGTAAAAATTTGACAAGCAAAAATAAAAAGGCCCTCACTTATGTATGAATCCACCACTGGATCCATCACTGCCTGGCCATTATATCTGATAAAATTTAGATATGTTTTTACAAGCTTCCTTTAAATAGAACAATAATACGTAGGCCTCCAATATACAAACATGCAGCTTTATTTTATACATTATTTGGAAGCAATAGTAATGTGAAAATTTTCTGACTCTTAACAGTCAGCCTATGGACGGCATGTGTTGAGCAGGCTTGAAAAGAGTTTAAAAGTTTCATATTATACATTCATATTTTCAATCTAACTTCATATTGGCAAAATGAGAGAAGAGGTAAAATGGTAAGGAAAATAAGAAAGCAGCGGAATAAGAAATGGATGAAAACAATTCATCTCTTTTCTCTTCTAAGCTAATCTTCTCTTCTTTTTTCTTTGCTTTCCTCTTGTAGCTTATCTTCTCTTTTTTTTGCTTTGCTTTTCTCTTGTAATTTTAATTTACATTCATTATTATATTATTTTATCCAAGAAAATAATTGTTTAATTGAATTTAATTGAATTTACTAACTTCTTTCCTATTTCTCCCTCTTTTTTTAAATCTCTTTGTTATAAACTTCAGTGGCATATTTGCCGACAAGGTTTCTTTTTTTAAATCTCTGTCATAAACTTCAGTGGCATATTTGCCGACAAGGTTTCTTTTTTAAATCTCTGTCATAAACTTCAGTGGCATATTTGCCGACAAGGTCTTTCCAAATCAAACATTTATATCAAAAGAAATTTCAAAACCCGAGGTAATTTCACTGACCATAATTATCGTTTCATTAATGCATATAGTTTGATCTCGCCGTCTAACAACCAAGCTGCGATGCATCAACGACAATTTTTCTCAGTTTCCGTGAAAATAACATGTCACATGATGCCATTTACATGTAGTAAAAACTAAATGTAGCACAATGACGTAACTTTAGTTTATACCTATACCTTTCTGAATTATAAAAACTGGCTACATTTTCTGACACTTTCTTTGACAATATTTCATTTGTAGGCTGATCTCCGATTCTTGAGTACCACGTATACGCCTGATACTGTATTTCAAACTGATCGCCCATTTTAACTGAAAGCGAGAAAAATTAAGCAGAGTAGCCCCACTGAAATAGAGAAACGTCTAATTTCAGCAGTCATGGATGGCAAATTAAATTCAAATATAACTTCAGGAGATTTGACATCAATGCATACCAATTGGAACATTGTCACTGCGTCATTTCTTATCTTGATATTTGTTACTGGTCTGGTTGGGAATAGTTTGACGATCATCTCGGTATTCCTGTCAAATAAACTACAAACTACAACCAATGTCTTTGTGGTTAACGTGGCAGTCAGTGATGTGGTGACCTGTTTCTTTATTCTTCTCCAAGTGGTGGATCTATTATCACCCAATGAGCCATCACAATCAAAAATGTATGCAGCCACTGTTGAATTAGCCATCCCAGTTTTAACTTATACTACTATGCTAACGTTGGCTATGATCGCATTTGTACGATGTATCAAGATCACTCAAACCTTGACTACCTTCAACAAACTTTTCACAAGGCCCAAAATAGCACTCTACATTTTGGGTTCATGGGCGTTCCCGATTATAATAAATGTGTCTCTACACTTGACAAGACCCGATGATTTCATTGTTTATGATCCAATGACTGATAAATTTACGTCCAATGAATTTACCATCACCGCAATTTCTTACCAGGTGATCGATGGAATATTGGTAGTTTCCTCGAGTTTGATTATTTTGATTTCCTATATCAAAATAATTCGATATGTTAGAGCTAGCACCCAAAGGATGGCAGCTGCTACTGCTGGAGATGTAGCTCCACCAAATCGACGAGAAATAGCAAATGAGAATGAGCCGCTACCAATTCAGACACGAGATTTAACAAATATGAACGAGCCCCCACCAATTCAGGCACGAGAGCCGGCAAATGAGAATGAGTCCCCACCAATTCAGGCACGAGAGCCGGCAAATGAGGAGTCCCCACCAGTTCAGGCACGAGAGCTGGCAAATGAGAAGGAGTCCCCACCAGTTCAGGCACGAGAGCTGGCAAATGAGAAGGAGTCCCCACCAGTTCAGGCACGAGAGCTGGCAAATGAGAAGGAGTCCCCACCAGTTCAGGCACGAGAGCTGGCAAATGAGAATGAGTCTCCACCAATCAGCAGAGTAGAGAACCAAGTACCACCTACAAGATCAGTTCGCCCACATCATCAAATCCCAATTAACCAATTCAGGGCTCGCGAGGTCAAGGTCACAAAGAATCTGGCACTGGTTACCACAGTATTTTTGTTCTGTTTCCTTCCCTTTCCCTTCTTGATTAACATTTCAAACCCGTTTTATCTTAGTGTTGGATCTTGTGTTCTTTGGAGCAACTCTGCAATGAATCCAATTATCTTCGGCTTCAAACACCCCGATTTCCGAAGGGTGTTTATATGTATCGTAACCGGGTCTTTTAATAAGATCCCATTCCCATCCCGACAATTGCGAGCAATGTTACAATGATTGGACCAAACTGCATGGCCCTGGGACACGAGAGTGCTGAGGGTGCTTATTTTGGGGTGCTGCGTGTATATTCACCATAGGCAGCACCCCAGGTATTCTGGAAAATGTATTTTTTTAAAGTGGACAAATGTAACCAAAATGATCTTCATTTTGTAGTAAAACCCTTTTATTTCAAATTTACATTGATCAGCACCTCCAGTAAAAAAATCTTTCCCAGGGCCCTGCCAGACTACCATGATTTCCAGAAGTAAACCAATTGGAAATTTCAAGTCTTTTCGGGAAGGGGCGGGAGAGTCGTCAATTTAAACAGTGGAAATAATAGAATATCCATACATATAATATCGAAGAGAGAAAAAAAAGGATATTTCAAGAAAAAAGATTTTAAAAAGGTCAGTCGTATCAGGAAGGGGTGCAAATTTTGAAGAAAATAAATCAAATATGAGAATAACATAAAAGGGGGATCAGGTGTAATTCTTGAAGTTGGAAATTATCTGATTGGTGATACAAATATTAGCCTTTACGAGAGATACAAGTCTGATGAGTGCATGCTTGTGGATTTATCTCTTTATTGTAATATAAGTAGGACCCATTTCATTGATGTAGTAATACAGAATAAGGTATGAGTCAGGTACATGTATATTTTTTGTGATTGTGTGACTGATAATTGGAATATAAGTATTTATGAAGGTATAAGTGTTTTTAGATTTGTCTAATAGTGATTGGAATTTAATGAAGGTATAAGAAACATGAATGTTTATTCTTGGACTTATGTAGGCTGGTATATATAAGTTTTGTAACAAAATTGGAATATAAGTATTTATGAAGGTATAAGTGTTTTTAGATTTGTCTAATAGTGATTGGAATTTAATGAAGGTATAAGAAACATGAATGTATATTCTTGGACTTATGTAGGCTGGTATATATAAGTATTGTAACAAAATTGGAATATAAGTATTTATGAAGGTATAAGTGTTTTTAGATTTGTCTAATAGTGATTGGAATTTAATGAAGGTATAAGAAACATGAATGTATATTCTTGGACTTATGTAGGCTGGTATATATAAGTATTGTAACAAAATGAAAGGTTTATTTAATGTTCAGCATGGTGAAGAGCGAAGAATAATTTTTAATCCATGTATATCATTGTATAGTGAAATTCAGTAATTGTTTGTAATCGATTACATGTACAAACCAATTTTCTTTTAAAATGCATTTAAGCACTACTTGCTGAGAAATATCGATGTTTACAACTGTATGATTATGTTAGATATGTATCTTTAATTATGCTTCACTGTAGGGTATAAATAGAAGTGACAATTACCATTGCTGTTGCTAAAAAGATTTATTTTATGACTTTAACTGTTTTTAAAACAAGCTTAAATTTTAGGGCCTGACAAGCTCCCTCCTAAATTGTTGAGCATATTCGAGCTCCATGCTCGATTATGAGCCATGCAATATGCTAGGCAGCAAGAGGTTTCTGCACGAAACTCTGTCCAATTTTATTGGAACCTTCTGCGACAGGTTGAGCATGATTTCTTTAGTAAAGTTATAAGAAATTTAGACTTTGCTCTCATGCTTGTCGTTATTTCATTGTACGGAGTTACAAGAATGCATGGTCGGAAAAGGAGAAGTACGAAAGTGTTGAAATACTGACTAGGAGTGAGAATACTGAAAGTACCGAGATACAGAAAATACTGACTTTACTGAGATACAGAAAATACCAAAATTACTGAGATATGGAAAATACTGAGATGAGTGAGGATAGTGAAAATACTGAAATTACAGAGATACTGAATTCTGGAAATAGCAAGATTTACTGGATAGACAAGATTATTGAGTGAGAAGTACCGTGTATGGTCTTCCTACCATTACAAGATAATCATGCAAGGTTCTTCAACATGGTTGTTCAGTTGAATGAGAAATAATCCAAGTTACTGAGAAGGAGCAGAGTCAGAAGTGCAAAATACGGACTTTACACCAACTGGTTGTATATTGCAGCCGAAACAAACCAGCTCGTCAGGAAAGAAAGTCAGTTCGGCTACAGTATTTACAGAAGGTATATGTGACATGAGTAATTAATTCTGTACCTGTCCCATTGGTAATTGGAATACAAGTATTTACTGAAGTCATAATTATGAGTGTATATTTTCAGACTTCTTTCATTTCAATCAAGTAGTGTCCTCTGGCTTTCTTAGTCATAATTTATTTTTGAATACTAATTACTTCATATTATCATTAAAGTACATCCTCTTCTTTCCCACTTTATCATTTTCATTTATGCATTTCCCCCATTGAAAGCACAGAAGCGATGTTGCTGTATCGTCTGCATACAGTGCCCTGAATCTTTCAATAAATGCACCCCATTCTTTGTAATAAAATCTCTTTTATTTCCATCACTAGATTAAATAATATCTAGAGATGTGTTAGACCTCATATGCATCCCTTCAAGTACATTTTCAAATTGCATATTGTGCAATTTCCTATATTTTGTCTTTTCTCCCTCCCTCTTAATATTCTTGGACCAACAAACCCGATATCATTCAGATTCAGATTCAGATATTTTTTATTGTCCAATTGCAATCGAGTACAAATGGTAATTCGATTTGTTCGCACAAAATAATTTAGAATATTACATGATACACACAAAAGATTACAGATACATATAGTAAACATTATACAAATAAACAAGCAAAGATAAGAGAAATTAAGATAAAGGCAGGAAGGGGGGGTAACATAATTTCAAGTATGGCTATTAAATGCACAGATTGAAACTGGAACGAACGAATTTACAAAGCGTGAGGTTCTGCCGGGAAGTTCAATGCGTTTACATTCATAACACAGGAAAGAATCAATTGAGGAAAACAAAGGCCTTAACTTTCATTATTACTGATGGATAGTTGTAGGCCTAATGCTATACGGCCCATGGCCACAGGGGAGGAACCAGAATTTTGCAAGGGAGGGGCACATATTCCTTAAGAAAATTTGACAAGCAAAAATATTTTAAGGGTTTCACAAAGAAATGAAGGTTATTTTGTGCCACATAAAATTTGACAAGCCAAAATAAAAAGTTCCTCAATTATGTATAAACAACCTATTCCCAATAAATATTTGCTGTGACTCTCAAAGGGATGAGCACACCCGTGTATCAATGACATATTTACATTAAAACTACTGACTATGACTCTCAAAAGGGGGGGGGGCACGGGTCAGATGTGCCCCTCCTCCTCCTGGATCCACCACTGCCTGGCCATTATATCTGATGAAATTTAGATATATGCTTTTACAAGCTTCCATTAAATAGAACAATAATACGTAGTCCTACAATATACAAACATGCAGCTTTTGATACATTATTTGAAAGCAAAATTAATGTGAAAAATATCTGACTCCCAACAGTCAGCCTCTGGATGGCATGTGTTGAGCAACCTTGAAGGAAAGAGTTTAAAAGTTTCATATTATACATTTATATTTTCAATCTAACTTCATATCGGCAAAATGAGAGAACAGGTAAAATGGAAAGGAAAATAGGGAAGCAGCGAATAAGAAATTGATGAAAGAAATTTATCTCTTTTCTCTTCTTAGCTTATCTCCTCTTTTTTTTTCTTTGCTTCCCTCTTGTAATTTTAATGATCATATCATGTTTCATTAAAGCATATATTTTGACCTCGCCATCTGACAACCAAGCTGGGATGCATCCATTCCTATTTTTCTCAGTTTCTAGGAAAATAACATGTCACACGATGCCATTTAGTAAAAACAAAATGTAGCACAATGACCTAACTTTAGTTTATACTTATACCTTTCTGAATTATGAAAACAGTACTGAGTAGGCTACATTTTCTGACACTTTCTTTGACAATATTTCATTTGTAGGCTGATCTCCGATTCTTGAGTACCACGTATACGCCTGATACTGTGTTTCAAACTGATAGCCCATTTTAACTGAGTGAAAGCGAGAAAAGTTAAGCAGAGTAGCACAACTGAAATAGAGAAACGTCTAATTTCAGCAGTCATGGATGACAAATTAAATTCAAATATAACTTCAGGAGATTTGACATCAATGCATACCAATTGAAACATTGTCACTGCGTCATATCTTATCTTGATAGTTGTTACTTGTCTGGTTGGGAATAGTTTGACGATCATCTTGGTATTCCTGTCGAATAAACTACAAACTGCAACCAATGTCTTTGTGATTAACTTGGCAGTCAGTGATATGGTGACCTGTTTCTTTATTCTTCTCCAAGTGGTGGATCTATTATCACCCAATGAGCCATCACTATCAAAAGTTTATGCAGCCACTGTTGAATTAACCATCCCGGTTTTAACTTATACTACTATGCTAACGTTGGCTACCATCGCATTTGTACGATGTATCAAGATCACTCAAACCTTGACTACCTTCGACAAACTTTTCACAAGGCCCAAAATAGCAATCTACATTTTGGGTTCATGGGCATTCCCTGTTATAATAAACGTGTCTGTATACTTGACAAGACCCAATGATTTCATAGTTTATGATCCAATGACTGATAAATTTACGTCCAATGAATTTACCATCACCGCAATTTCTTACCAGGTGATCGATGGAATATTGGTAGTTTCCTCGAGTTTGATTATTTTGATTTCCTATATCAAAATAATTCGATATGTTAGAGCTAGCACCAAAAGGATGGCAACTGCTGCTGCTGCTGGAGATGTAGCTCCACCAAATCGACGAGAAATAACCAATGAGAATGAGCCGCTACCAATTCAGGCACGAGAGCTAACAAATATGAACGAGGCCCCACCAATTCATACAGGAGTGCTGGCAAATGAGAATGAGTCCCCACCAATTCAGGCACGAGAGCCGGCAAATGAGGAGTCCCCACCAGTTCAGGCACGAGAGCTGGCAAATGAGGAGTCCCCACCAGTTCAGGCACAAGAGCTGGCAAATAAGAAGGAGTCCCCACCAGTTCAGGCACGAGAGCTGACGAATGAGAAGGAGTCCCCACCAATCCGCAGAGTAGAGAACCAAGTACCACCAACAAGATCAGTTCGCCCACATCATCAAATCCCAATTAACCAATTCAGGGCTCGCGAAGTCAAGGTCACAAAGAATCTGGCACTGGTTACAATAGCATTTTTGTTCTGTTTCCTTCCTTTTCCCTTCTTGATTAACTTTTCAAACCCGTTTTATCTTAGTGTTGGATCATGTGTTCTTTGGAGCAACTCTGCAATGAATCCAATTATCTTTGGCTTCAAACACCCCGATTTCCGAAGGGTGTTTATATGTATCGTAACCGGGTCTTTTAATAAGATCCCATTCCCATCCCGACAATTGCGAGCAATGTTACAAGATCAATGATTGGACCAAACTGCATGGCCCTGGGACACAAGAGTGCTGAGGGTGCTGAAGCACCCCCAAAAAATTCTTATGGGGTGCTGCGTGTATATTCTCCATAGCCAGCATCCCAGGTATTCTGGAAAATGTAAAAAAGAAAGTGGACAAATGCCCGGGGGGGGGGGGGCACTCAGTATATAATGCATAGTGGGTATGTGCCACGGAGGGGACCCCCATTTTTACACTCAAATTTCCGTTCCGAGGCATAGCATTTTTGTCTTATTGAGAAAAAGAACAAAGAAAGCCGCTCCAGAGCATAGCATTTTCTTCTTCTCGAGAAAAAAGAAAGAAAAAATCCGCTCCAGGGCTTCGCATATTTTCCGTTACGCCGTTCCGGTCGAAATTTTTGTGAAAAGCGGCCGCAGCTCGCTGTCTGACCATCGCAACTGCGCTAGCGTGCCCGTCAGTTGTGCCGCCGGGCTAGCTGCAAGTACGTTCCATAGGGATGCATACGCGCTCGCACGCAGGCGACCCGTTCCAAGGACCCCCGTTTTCACAAACATTTGTAGTTCCGAAGCCCGTTCCGAGGACCCTCCTTTTTACAATGAGCCCGCTCCAAGGCCCCCGTTTTTTGTCTCGCCCGCGGCACACCCCTACCACTTTTTTGGTCGAGTGCCCCCCCCCCCCCCCCCCCCCCGGGGACAAATGTAACCAAAATGATCTTCATTTTGTAGTAAAACCCTTTTATTTCAAATTTACATTGATCAGCACCCCCAGTAAAAAAATCTTTCCCAGGGCCCTGCCAGACTACCATGATTTCCAGAAGTAAACCAATTGGAAATTTCAAGTCTTTTCGGGAAGGGGCGGGAGAGTCGTCAATTTAAACGGTGGAAAAAATAATTTATCCAAATATTGAAGAGAAAAGAAGGGATATTTCAAGAAATTTTTTTTTAAAAAGGTCAGTCGTATCAGGAAGGGTGCAAATTTTGAAGAAAATAAATCAAATATGAGATTAACATAAAAGGGGGATCAGGTGTATATTATTCTTGAAGTTGTAATTTCTCTGATTGGTGATACAAATATTAGCCTTTATGAGAGATACAAGTCTTCTGAGTGCATGCTTGTGGATTTATCTCTTTATTGTAATATAAGTAGGACCCAGTTCATTGATGTAGTAATACAGAATAAGGTATGAGTCAGGTACATGTACATTTTTGTGATTGTGTGACTGATAGTAGGAATATAAGTATTTATGAAGGTATAAGTGTTTTTAGATTTGTCTAATAGTGATTGGAAATTAATGAAGGTATAAGAAACATGAATGTATATTCTTGGACTTATGTAGACTGGTATATATAAGTATTGTAACAAAATGAAAGGTTTATTAATGTTCAGCAGGGTTTTGGAACGGTGAAGAGCGAAGAATAATTTTTAATCCATGTATATCATTGTATAGTGAAATTCAGTAATTGTTTGTAATCGATTATGTACGGATTTTCTTTAAAAATGCATTTAAGCACTACTTGCTGAGAAATATCGATGTTTACAACTGTATGATTATATTAGATTTGTATCTTTAATTATGCTTCACTGTAGGGTATAAATAGGAGTGACAATCACCATTGCTGTTGCTAAAAAGATTTATTTTATGACTTTAACTGTTTTTAAAACAAGCTTAAATTTTACGGCCTGACAAGCTGGGCGTTGTGGCGTGCCCCTGTAATCCAAGCTATGCGGGGAAGTTACAAATTGATGCAGAGGTTCGAGGTTCGAGCCCTGGTCACGTCTTTCGGATGGTGACGTTAAAGGTCGGTCCCAGACGTAAATAATCATATCTGATTGATACACATGTTATAAGTAATTTAGACTTTGCTCTCATGCTTGTCGTTATTTCATTGTACGGAGTTACAAGAATGCATGGTCGGAAAAGCAGAAGTACAAAAGTGTAGAAGTACTGGAAGGAGTGAGAATACTGAAAGTACCGAGATACAGAAAATACAGAAAATACTGACTTTACTGAGATACAGAAAATACCAAAATTACTGAGATATGGAAAATACTGAGATGAGTGAGGATAGTGAAAATACTGAAATTACAGAGATACTAAATTCTGGATATAGCAAGATTTACTGGATAGACGAGATTATTGAGTGAGAAGTACCATGTATGGTCTTCCTACCATTACAAGATAATCATGCAAGGTTCTTCAACATGGTTGTTCAGTTGAATGAGAAATAATCCAAGTTACTGAGAAGGAGCAAAGAGTCAGAAGTGCAAAATATGGACTTTACACCAACTGGTTGTATATTGCAGCAGAAACAAACCAGCTCGACAGGAAAGAAAGTCAGTTCAGTTCGGCTACAGTATTTACAGAAGGTATATGTGACATGAGTAATTATTTCTGTACCTGTCCCATTGGTAATTGGAATACAAGTATTTACTGAAGTCAAGTAGTGTCCTATGGCTTTCTCAGTCATAAGTTATTTTTGAATACTAATTACTTCATTCTATAATTAAAGTACATCCTCTTCTTTTCCACTTTGTCATTTTCATTTATGCATTTCCCCCATTGAAAGCACAGAAGCGATGTTGCTGTATCGTCTGCATACAGTGCCCTGAATCTTTCAATAAATGCACCCCATTCTTTGTAATAAAATCTCTTTTATTTCCATCACTAGATTAAATAATATCTAGAGATGTGTTAGACCTCATATGCATCGCTTCAAGAAGACCAGCAATGACCAAGCTGACTTTGAGAAGTACCAGCAGGTCAAGAGACATTCCAGAATTGCCTGCAAACAAGCTTACAACAAGTACTTGACAGATATTGTCAGTCCAGACACCACAAGTAATCCAAAGCGTTTCTGGAGTTTTGTCAACAGCAAGCGCCATGATGCCTCAGGTGTAGCACCATTAAAGTCTCATGATGGTCTGACTACTGCTGACAGTCTCTCTAAGGCCAACATCTTAAGCCAACAATTCTCATCGGTATTCAACCATGATGAAGATATGACCAGCCTGAGAGACAAAGGGCCTAGTGCTTACCCATCAATGGATCATATAATCATCTCTCCCCCAGGGGTCCATAAGATTCTGTCTGAGCTTGATATCCATAAGGCATCTGGTCCTGACGAAATTC
The DNA here is from genome assembly GCF_037042905.1 of Lytechinus pictus. Classification (NCBI taxonomy): domain Eukaryota; kingdom Metazoa; phylum Echinodermata; class Echinoidea; order Temnopleuroida; family Toxopneustidae; genus Lytechinus; species Lytechinus pictus. Next base: position 33,928,076 of record NC_087249.1, read on the forward strand.
CCGCCAGACTTTTGAGGGGACTTGCCACCGAATTGACACCAATATTCTCCATATTCTTTCAAGCCTCCCTAGATCAAGGTATCATCCCTGCTGAATGGAAGACGGCTAACATTGTCCCCATCTTCAAGAAAGGCGACCGTAGTAAACCAGAGAACTACAGGCCTATCTCTCTGACATCTGTGACCTGTAAGATTCTAGAGCACATCGTTCTTAGTGACGTCATGACCCACCTTGAAGATCACAATGTATTGTCTGATGCTCAACACGGTTTTCGCAAGAAACGATCCTGTGTTTCTCAGCTGATTCTTGCCGTCCAAGATCTTGCTAGAAGCATTGATGACAAGGGTCAACTGGATATGATACTCCTTGACTTCTCTAAAGCATTTGACAAAGTACCGCATGGACGCCTGTTACACAAGCTTCAATTTTGTGGAATCCGAGATCACACTAACCATTGGATAGCTGACTTTCTGAGTAATAGGACCCAACGCGTTGTATTGGACGGATCCATCTCCAACACCAGCCAAGTAACATCAGGCGTTCCGCAAGGCAGTGTCCTCGGGCCAATGCTCTTCCTCATCTTCATCAATGACCTGCCAGAGTATCTCTCCAACAACTCAACAGTAAGGCTCTTTGCTGATGATTGCATGGTTTATGCCAACGTCAAGACAGAGGAAGATGCCATTCGTCTCCAAGAGGACCTTGACTCCTTGCAACGATGGGAGCATGATTGGCTGATGGAATTCAATCCACAGAAGTGTCAAGTACTTCATGTCACAAATAAGCGCAAACCTATCATCAAGCCTTACTTCATCCATGGACAGACTATATCTGATAAAAATACAGCAAAGTATCTTGGAGTTGAGCTGCAGAGGAACCTCAGCTGGAATCAACATATAAATGCTGTAACCAAAAAGGCCAACTCCACACGTGCCTTCCTCCAGAGAAATATCCGGCCATGTCCAAGAAAGGTCATGGAACTGTGCTACAAAGCTCTCCTGCAACCAATCATGGAGTATGCCAGCATAATATGGGACCCTCACACGCAAGCAAATATAAAAAAGCTTGAAATGGTGCAGCGACGCTATGCACGCTTCGTCTGTAATGACCACCGCAGAACAAGCAGTGTAGCAGCCATGCTGAACCAGCTCAAATGGCCAACTTTACAAGAGCGTAGGGCACAGGCCAAGGTGGTGCTGATCTACTGTATTACCAACTCACTCATTGACATCCCACCTACCTTCCTCACTCCATCCACATCCATGCATAGAGGTCATTCTCAGAAGATCTTTGTTCCCTTTGCCAGAACACTTGTCTACCAGAGGAGCTTCTTCCCAGATTCTATAAGACTTTGGAACTCCCTCCCCAACAGCACAGTTAATTGTACCTCTCTACACATCTTTAAACAAGAGGTACAAAAAACCCAGCTCCGTTAATAACGGTGGTTGTTTTTACTTGCACATTGTAAGCAATTTTTTATTGAATAATGTACATACACTTGCACGCTGCACTTCACCAGTACGACAATACACCAGACGGTGGACTGTACTGTTTCCAGAAGAAGAAGAAGAAGAAGAAGTACATTTTCAAATCGCATATTGTGCAATTTCCTATATTTTGTCTTGTCTCCCTCCCTCTTAATATTCTTGGACCAACAAACCCGATATCATAGTGTGTTTACAAGCTTTCTTTAAATAGAACAATAATACGTAGGCCTACAATATACAAACATGCAGCTTTTTGATACATTATTTGGAAGCAAAAGTAATGTGCAAATTTTCTGACTCCTAACAGGTCAGCCTATGGACGCATGTGTTGAGCAACCTTGAAGGAAAGAGCTTAAAAGTTTCATATTATACATATACATTTTCAATCTAACTTCATATTGGCAAAATGAGAGAAGATGTAAAATGGAAAGGAAAATAGGGAATAAGAAATTGAAAGAATTCACCTCTTTTCTCTTCTTAGCTTATCTTTTCTTTTGTTTCTTTGCTTTCCTCTTGTAATTTGTTTTTACATTCATTGTTATATTACTTTATCCAAAGAAAATAAATGTTTAATTGAATTGGATTGAATAACTTCTTTCCTATTTCTCCCTCTTTTTTAAATCTCTTTGTTATAAACTTCAGTGGCATATTTGCCGACAAGGTCTTTCCAAAACAAACATTCATATCAAAAGAAATTTCAAAACCCGAGGTAATTTCAATGACCATAATTATCGTTTCATTAATGCATATAGTTTGATCTCGCTGTCTAACAACCAAGCTGCGATGCATCAACGACACTTTTTCTCAGTTTCTGTGAAATAACATGTCACATGATGCCAAAAAAAACCAAAATGTAGCATGATGACCTAATTTTAGTTTATACTTATACCTTTCTGAATTATAAAAACAGTAGGCTACATTTTCCAACACTTTCTTTGACAATATTTCATTTGTAAGCTGATCTCTGATCCTTGAGTACCACGTATACGCCTGATACTGTATTTCAAACTGATCGCCCATTTTATCTGAAAGCAAGAAAAATTAAGCAGATTAGCCCTACTGAAATAGAGAAACATCTAATTTCAGCAGTCATGGATAACAAATTTAATTTGAATATAACTTCAGTAGATTTGACATCAATGCATGCCAATTGGAACATTGTCACTGCGTCATTTCTTATCTTGATAGTTGTTACTGGTCTGGTTGGGAATAGTTTGAAGATCATCTTGGTATTCCTGTCTTTCTTCTCGTTCATTATTTTCAATCCTCGGCAGCCCGATCATGTTCTTTTTTTTTTCTTGTCCCTTTTCTTAATTTTCCAATTTAGCTTTTGGCTTATTCCTCTCTACCTTTATTTCAAGCTTTTGTTGGCCATTTTGTCATCTTTTAATTTATTTCTCTTTCTTACTAGCCATGCTTTATTAGTATTTTTAGTATTTTGGAATGTTGTTGTTCTTTATCTTTTCTTCCTTTTCCCGCTTTCTTTCTGTTTTCCCTTTTTTTTCTTAGTCTTCTTTTCACCTTTTCCCTTTCCCTTTCCTTTATCCCCTTTCCTCTTTTTTCCTCATTTTCTTTTCTTTTCCTTTCTTTCTTTCTGTCTTTCTTTCTTTCTTTCTTTCTTTCTTTCTTCCTTTTCTCTTTTTCCGTTTTTTATTTTTATTTTCCCAGCTGCACCCCCCTCCCTGCCTGTTATGCCACTGAATCAGTCTCCATCAATTCAGGCGGGAATACTAGCCATGGCCCTGCATGGGGAGCGGGGTTCCTCGTGGTGCTGAGATCTTCCTTGGGGGTGCTGCCCCGGGGGGGGCACTCGACCAAAAAAGTGGTAGGGGTGTGCCGCGGGCGAGACAAAAAACGGGGGCCTTGGAGCGGGCTTATTGTAAAAAGGAGGGTCCTCGGAACGGGCTTCGGAACTACAATTTTGTGAAAACGGGGGTCCTTGGAACGGATCGCCAGCGTGCGAGTACGTGCCTATGTACCCCTATGGAACGGGCATGCGTGCATGATGCAGCTATACGCGGCCTCCGCTGGGTGCGCTAGCGCAGAGACGATGGTCGGACAGCGCTCGGCGGCCGCTTTTCACCAAAATTGCAGCAGATCAATGCGACCGGAACGGCGTAATTTAACGAAAAATATGCGAAGCTTTGGAGCGGATTTCTTTTTTTTTTTTCTCGATAAGAACAAAGTGCTATGCCTTGGAGCGGCTTTCTTTGTTTTTTGTCTCGATAAGACAAAAATGCTATGCCTCGGAACGAAAATTTGAGTGTGAAAATGGGGGTCCCCTCCGCGGCACATACCCACTATGCATTATATACTGAGTGCCCCCCCCGGGGGTGCTGCATGCATTATTCTCCATAGGCAGCACCCCCTGGAATTCTGGTAGGTGTTAAAAAAATGGAGAAATGTAACGAAAGTGACCTACATTTTTATTGAAACCCTTTTTTTCTTGCTTGTCAAATTTACATCAGCACCCCCAGTAAAAAAAAAAGGTTCTCAGGGCCTTGGCAGCACGGAGAAATAAACCACATTCCCTAATTTGCTGCACACACAGGAGAGTGTACCCAAAACCATGTTTCCTTCAAGCCTTTTGACTTGCACGCCAAGAATTCAACCACTCATGCCGGATAAAGTGAATCGCGATGAAATATTGATTGCAATAGAAAGAGACAGTTAATGTAAACACAAGAACACATTCTGAATACATGATTAGAATAGTGGTGAGAGATGGTAAACGTACAGTATGCAAGCCATTGGAACAGATTAAAGCATCTGCTCAGGAATATGTTCTACCATCTGATTACATATCAAAGAATTGGTGTTGTGTGGTAGAACTTTGCCATAACGTCTTCAAACTTGATGAAGAAATAATCAAAGGTAATTTTGTAGGATCGTTTTATGTAGGATCTGGTCAACCAAAAACACTACTCTCTTGATTGTTAAATCAAATCATCATAACATCCTATATCTTCATAACCTGTTACAACAATCACTATCTCAGATTGAATCAAAATTCATCATAATTCAAAGCAACTAGTTCAAATTAAGTCCATCAATTAAAATAAAATGAGAATAACCAACAACTCTTGTTTATTCTTAATAATTATTAAAGTCTTATTTGTGGTAGAGATGTTCCCTCAATCAAATTACTAAATCGATGGTTTATTAATTAAGTTTCGTTATTTTTTTTTCATTTTCTACCACCATCATCAGTTCTCATACAGTTTTCTTATTATTGTCACACCGCAAAAGGAGCATAATTACTGTGGGTAGGTTTTTTTCAATCTAATATAAGGGAATACATTGGTATAAGAACCTAAATTGTAATAAAACAAATGCCTCTGGAAGAAAAGCATCGTTTTGCATTTTGTACCCCCATCTCTCAATTAACAGTGCTCAGTCTTATTATTCAACTCTTCAACATTTGTTTATGTATTCTAGTTCTTGAAAACAATGCTTTAAAATATAACACATTATATGAAAATATATACCACCGAGCACTAAATAAATTTAAATTGATCAATGTGAAAAATTGAATTCAGCAATAACCATGAAAATAAGGGGGTTTTTATTTGGGAACTTACGCAATTATACATGTACATATATTTCATCATTTGTTCTCTTTAGTGATATCACTGGCTAAAATCTGTGGCATTTGGAATATGACTACTTTCACAATCTAAAGCTCTGTTATTTTCTATGTTTACAACAAACTGATTTATAATGAAAAGTGTTATAATTGTCAAATTGCAGATTTCCATTTGTGGGAGCCCAAACACCTCAAATTTTGAATCGCACATACATTTCCTTTGGCAATCACAAGCAATAATTTCTCTAGTCTCGATGCTTGTAAATTTGAATGATTTAATTAACATTAGCAAGTACTGCATGTTAGTATTTTCAGAGGTTTAACATTCATCAAGGCAATTCTTATCAAGTAGCACATCCAAAAGATTAATAAATCCTACATGTAGCTATACTGTAACCTTTAAGTTTAAATCTAAAACCAAAATGTAAACTAGATTTTAATTCGTCATGCGGACGAATTCGGTGGTCTGTCGTAGACAGACAAATACTAGAAGATAAACATACATAATTATTTAACAAATGAGTAGATATAAGATTGAAAGATAAATAGACAGTCAGATAGACATACATATTTAAACAGAAACACATAAGAAAGATAGATAAACATACATAATGATTGAAACACATAAATATATATTAAACTAGATTTTAATTCGTCATGCGGACGAATTAGGTGGTCTGTCGTATAGATAGATAAACAGGAAAAAAATATTTAAACAGATATTAGATTGAAAAATAGATAGACAAACAGATTTACATAATCAAACAGATACATACAAGAAAGATAATTATATTAGATGGATGGAGTGATGGATGGAGAGATAAATTATAGGTGGTTATATTAATAAAACATAGACATATAAAGATAGATATAGAGAGACAGACATATAGATAGAGAGACAGACATATAGATAGATAGAGAGACAGACTTATAGATAGAGAGATAGATTGATAGATATATAGATATATAGATAGATAGAGAGATGATTGGTGGTTATATTAATAAAACATATATAAACATATAGATAGAAAGAGAGACAGACAGATAGATAGATAGACAGATAGATAGACAGACATATATATAGATAGAGAGACAGACATATCATGAAGCTATTACGAGCTATCTCGTAATAGCTTCATGCTGCGTGGTCCTATCGCGTTATGTAAGCGGGCTCTAACTTTCGCCTGGCGGCTCGCCAATTGATGTTAGATATCGTTCCTTCGCCCGAAGGAAGCGATAACAAAGGATTAAGAGAGAAATTGGAAGATGGTTCTCCTTCTCGTGATAGCTTCATGGATAGATAGACAGACATATAGATAGACAAACATATAGATAGACAGAGAGACAGAAATATAGATAGATAGAGAGACAGACATATAGATAGATATATAGATAGATAGATAGATAGATAGATAGATAGATAGATAGATAGATAGATAGACATATAGATAGATACAGAGACAGACATATAGATTGATAGAGATCGAGACAGAGATAGATAGAGAGACAGACATATAGATGAATAGAGAGACAGACATATAGATAGATAGATAGATAGACAGATAGATAGATAGATAGAGAGACAGACAGACAGATAGATAGATAGATATATAGATAGATAGATAGATAGAGACAGGCAGATGGATGGATAGATAGATAGACATATCTAAACAGATAGATACATATATATTAGACAGAGAGAGAGAGAGAGATAAACAGACAGATAGATATACAATGTAGGTAGATAGACAGACAGACATATGGATAGATAGAGAGAGAGGGACGTATTCAAACAGAAAGATATATATTAGACAGAGAGATAGATATGTCATGTAGGTAGATAGACAGACAGATAAATAGATATGATATAAAAAAGTAATTATAATCTGTTTTATTTTGCAATATTTTAGCTATTATTTGTTAGAATTCTTATAATTGATCGTGGGCAAGATAGCTAAAAAAAAAAAAAAAAAAAAAAAATCATGTTCACCCGCGGACTCGAACCCCTGCCTGCATGATGGAATGAGAAGTAAGTCTGACGCCTAACCGATTGAGCTAGAATATTTCCCATAGACTTAACACGTAAGCAAAACACCAGAATCTCAAATCCAATCTTGCAAGTGAATTACGGGCATGATCCCGACATCTGATCGGAAAATGAAGGAAACGCAACCGAAAGCTTAGAATCTCAGCTACAACATACTAAAAGCTCAGGGATAACTAGCAACAAAAATTGGAGATATGGCTTACGAAATAGAAGAATGTAGAATCTAGTTTTGAGAAAAAGTCATGTCCCATAGAGATTACACGCAAAATGAGTAAAAATGACATGCCATTATTATTTGCAATTTTTGAGGATGATTTGTCTATCAAAATGAAAAATAAAGGCAATAACTCAGAAAGAGTAAGAACTAAGCTACAACATATCAAAAATTGGGTGAAAATTGACCAATATTCACGGAGTTAGAGCAAGATTTGCATAATTATAATGACGTCATAATAGGCAAAATGGATTTTTTGAATTCCGACGCCATTTTGATGACGTCATAATATAATTGAGGGTCAAATGAGACATGAAATTATATCTCTAGTTCATACTCTATCAAAATATGAAAAAAAAATTGGGGGTCCCCATGCGTTCTGAAGAGCTACAGCGGATTTTCTATAGGCATGTTTTTGCCCATATATGGCCTATAGTGAGAGCTCGCGCGCACACGTGCTGCAAACTTTAACGGGTGTTAATTTCCTTATTAATGGTCGTAGAAGGTTGATCAAGGTATCAAATTGCTCAAAATTATATGATCAATGCAATGAAATAAAAAAACGGTGTTTCTGAGTTGCATTGAGGCGTTACGCGCGGAAGCGCGCGCGCATACGTTTGCGCGCGCAATTTTTTGAAATGCTTAAAATGACCTAAAACGTACTCTGTTTTGGTCAAAAAGTGATTTTTAGCATTTTAAAATTTTGACGCAAGCGTACGCGCGCGTCGTGACCTTCAGGTGACCTTTGATGACATGACCTGATGACCCTTGATCTGAAGTTTATGTCATGTGAATTTGATTTATTTTTGATAATTGATAATGGAGATATGATTGATAATGTGATTTTACAAAATGGCGTCTAGATGACGTCATGATGACGTCATGACATTAAGATTCTTGCAGAATTGAGGTCTTATTGATGTTGATATGTGGTGATATTTTGATGATTATTGAATATGAACTTTCTGAGATTTGCTGTCCACAAGAAATGGAGGAAATAAAAATAAGAAATAAATAAATAAATAAAGAAAGAAAATTCGGACAAACATAAGAGGTGATCTGTCATAGACATACCACCTAATTAAAAGATAAATGGATCGATAGACAGATAGACAAATTCAAACAGATAGATATACGATAGATAGATAGATAGAACATAGCTATATAGAAAATAGATAGAAAGAGAGACAGACATACGGATAGAGAGATAGAAAGAAAGATAGATAGTTAGATAAATATATCATGTAGGTAGATAGATAGACAGACAGATAGATAGATTTTAACATAGACAGCGGATAGATAGACGGATATGATTAGATATCAAAAGGTATTTATTATAATCTGTTTTATTTTGCAATATTTTAACTATTATTTATTAGAATTCTTATAATTGATCGTGCGCAAGTTAAAAAAAAAAAAAAAAAAATTTAAATCATGTTCACACGCGGACTCGAACCCCTGCCCGCATGATTGAATGAGATGCAAGTCTGACGCCTAACCGATTGAGCTAGAATATTTCCCATAGACTTTACACGTAAGGAAAATACGAGAATCTCAAATCCAATTTTGCAAGTGAAATACGGGCATGATCCCGGCATCTGATCGAAAAATAAAGGCAACACTTCCGAAAGCTTAGAATCTCAGCTACCACATACTAAAAGCTCAGGGATAACTGACAAGAAAAATGGAGATATGACTCACGAAATATTAAGGAATGTAGAATCTAGTTTTGAGAAAAAGTCATGTCCCATAGAGATTACACGCAAAATGAGTAAAAATGACACGCCTTTATTATTTGCAATTTTTTAGGATGATCCGTTTATTAAAATGAAAAAAAAGGCAATAACTCAGAAAGAGTAAGACCTAAGCTACAACATATCAAAAAATTAGGCGAAATTTGATCAATATTCACGGAGTTAGAGCCAAATTTGCATAATTATAATGACATCATAACACGCAAAATGGATATTTTGACTTCCGACGCCATTTTGATGACGTCATAATATACGTTAGGGTCAAATGAGACATGAAATCATATGTATGATTCATATTCTATCAAAATATGAAAAAAAAATTGGGGGTCCCCGTTCGTTCTGAAGAGCTACAGTGAATTTTTAATAGGCATGTTTTTGCCCATATAGAGCCTATGGAAAGAGCTCGCGCGCACGCGTGCTGCAAACTTTAATGGGTGCTCATTCCCTCATTAATGATCGTAGAGAGCTGATCGAGGTATCAATTTGATTAGAATTATATCAATAATAGATACGCATAGAAAAAACAGCGAATTTATGCTACGTAACGCCGTTACGCACGAAAACGCGCGCACATACGTGCATGCGCGCAAAATCTTGAAATGCTTAAAATGACCTGAAACGTACCAAACAATATTTATAGGCCATTTGGAGAATTTGTTTAGCTTTGACGCGCGCGTCATGACCTTTACATGACCTTTGATGACATTGACACTGATAGACGACCTTTGACCTAAAGTTTATTTGATGTGAATATGATTGACTATCGATTATCAGTTATGTAGATATGATCAAATTAAGAATTTTACAAAATGGCGTGTAGATGACGTCATCATGACCAGGTGACCTCGAAAAGCTACGTATGCCGTCTCTATGATGGACTCTATACATGACGAAAAATTCAGCAAAATTGATCCAGCCAATTCCGAGAAAACTTGGCGACAAACATAGGTGCGAAAAATAAAGAAAGAAAGAAAGAAAATTCTGACGAAATTAAGAGGTGATCTGTCATAGACAGACCACCTAAATACATGTAGTTGTGTTACATGTACCTTGTCGATCTATAATTTTCAAAAGTCTTTCAGTCTGTGCAAGATTTATAAATATATCAGCAGTAGCAAAATTAGAATTTCTTTGAAAATTCTGCTCTTGAGAGTAAGTGATAATGCTTATGTGAGCAAATTATGACAAACCTAATTTCAGTTCAAAATAACTGCTTTTGGAAATGCTATTTTATGGCTAAAAAATAAGAAGCACCCATATAGGGGTAAAGCCCACACATAACTATATAGGGAAAATCCCCCTTCTTTCAGGCAAGACTTTCGTAAACTAGTTAAATCGTAATGATAAGCAAACAACCTGATGGGCATTCAAACTTCAAGAGAGAAAGCAAATCATATTTCAGCCCTCAAAAACTGCTCAGAAATCAATACAAGAAGAGCAGGGATTGGAAGCAAAGGACAATCTAGGCTTTCATATGCCCTCAATTCCACAAACAAGAGTTTTGACACAGTCCACACTGGGTCCCGTAAAACAAAGCTTAGCGATTAATCTTACACTTTATTTTCATGAATGATTGTACACTGTAGTCAATGCAATCAATCGTAGAAAAATGTTCTACGATCATTGCTAAGCTTTGTGTTACGGGCCCCTGGTGTATTCAAACATTATTCAAAACCAGAGTGACAAAATGGGAATGCCAAATCAAAGTGCCAACATAATAATAGAAACTGCAGGAAAGACGACATTCAATTGATTTTTCATTCATGTTGATTCTTCGTTAGCTCATAACATGCTGCTGTCTACTGTAATGCACGGTTTGAACATTTTCAAATCATTTTGGAGTGTATAGAAAATACATGTATGTCCAATCAGGAAGCAATCCATTTTAATACTTTAGTGGAATCACGACTGAAATTTATTTTACATTCAAATGATTTTCAATGATACAAAATCATGCTTCAAAACGCTTTTTTTAGTATTTGTGTTAACCTTTTACAAGCTGCTACCACCAATGAAATTATTTGCCTGAAATAATGAAATTATGATTCTTTACAGTGTACACATGTACATGTAATTTGCTTGCTTTAAACACATTTATTGTGTGATAAGATAAATCCTGAAGTTCCATATCTTCATCAAAACATATATGAAGTATTTCACTCTATACCAGTGTCAAAATGTACCACAGATATTGTTAAGAGAGTAGACAGAGCTTCCAACACTATATATGAAAGCAAGCTGAAATGTGATACCCATACTAAAAAAATAATTATCCGATCACTGTTGTATTGAAAAAAATGGAAATGGTATATAAGAGTGAGGTAATATCATATCAGAATCATCACCATTAAGTATCATTACGTTAACATCATCATTCTGATAATACGCATCACCAGTATTGTTACCAGCAACTGTAATCATACACCAAATATTGAATAAGAAACTACTGCATTTCAATATGGAAAAAAAATTATATGATATCATATCCAAAGGACGCTATTAAAAGATCACAATTTTTGCCTGAATAGCTCACAAATCCTCAAAGTTAATACCATTTATTCCAACCTCATCACATATACCCTCAATTTATGCCACCCAAAGAACATGGTCTAGAATGCCTAACCCCTCCAGGTCATATCGTCCCATTACGTCTTCTTTCATTCACTATGATCATCAGGCATCCCCCCCCCCCCAGCAGAAGGTTTTAAGACTTACAAACTGAGCCTACATAGCCCCAGGATCTATTGACTCAAGTTCCCATTCATCATCTAATTTAGGCTAACAAGTACTCTCACGAGACACAATTAATTACAGGACAAACAAAGCAAGGAAAAAAAACCAAGGTGTGAGGCATGGCACACAGCTCAATTAATGACAGGTTGCCATAGCCGAAACCCAGCGTCGTTGTTATAAGGAGCTCAAAGTTTAACAGGTTATTACTTCAGGAATCTAAGCAATTCATAGAATACGCAAGTCAAAAAGTACATAAACACGCTATCCTGTCCTCATAAGTCATGAAGCAATTAATGAAATTGAAATAATGGAATGGGCTCTTAAAGCCTCCTTGGGGGTATTATTGATCACAGATTTAAATATTTTGATTCGTTTATGAACATCCTCATATTTTAAATAAAAAGATATCTATTTCTAAACCTCCATTTATAAATATCAATGGAAATATCCAGGGTGTATACATATCTGTAGAGAAACTGCTTCGTTAAAGACAGTGTGAAAATTCCCTGATGCTCCACCACCAAATCAAAAAGGAGAGCAAAGATAATTGCCCCCACAAGCATCCCTCTTCTCCCCTACCCAAGCGTTGATTGAAGAACGATGCCAATTTGCCAATTGGAAAAATAGAATTTTTTTTTTTTGAAAAAAGGTTACATCAATAAACTCGGAGGGCAATTGTTCTCCTGCTTCTTTCCTCCTTTTTCAAGTCAATTCTAGTACTGATACAATCAATAGATATGAGATGTGATTGTGGAAAAAATGCATACAAATGGAAATGTATATACACCAGGAAATAGATGTAAATACAATAATCAGACTGGAAAGGGTCCCTCGGCAATGCAAGTGCAATAAATTGCTTTGTGTTTCTAATGAATAGCGGTAAAAAAATTATCATGTGTAAAAGGGTAATTAAATCTAGGTCATTTCAAGTTTTAACTTTCCTTCTATTCTTTATTTATGATTTTGAAAATTCCCCCAAAATAATTCATTCTTATTTCTAAAAAAACACTGAAATCAGGTAATTTTATCTGATAATGATTTTCTCTTTTTTGTCAACATTGACAATATGTTATTCTTCAAACATTCATTTTTTTATATATTGTTATTATAAATAGATTAAATATGCATCACCCTTCACCTGCCCCAACCATCACTCTTTCGTTTCCAACCTTTAGGTAGTAAAAGCTATCAGACATGATCAAAAATTTATGAAATAAGCTAAATCCTTATTACACTAACAAACTATAAAACAATAATAATCCAACTGAAAGTCAATAAAAGGGAACCAATCTATAAAAAATACAAATCCCATCTCCTCAAAATAGTGGAATGAGAGAAATACAATCTGAGTAACAGAAATAACCCAAAAAAATATCAGCCAACATGTAGGCCCTAAACTTTGACAAAGGAGAAATGTGCTTCATGTATATCAATGGTAGATATGAAAGCACTTTCTAATCTACTGTGTACAGGTACAGGGTATGGATATGTGATAAAATACATGTAATCGTTTGGTTATGGATCTCATACTAGTTTGTCCTTTTCAAGACACGTACACAATTTGGCAAATATATAAATGCCACTTGGTCCTATTTGGATGTACCCAGTGAGCTAATAATAATGATTTTAATGAGTATTATGCACATTTTTCCAATTTCACTAAATGATCATTCGGTCTATTACAATGCTACTAATATACTAAAAATACTATTACTTGAGTAATACTTACATGAACAGTAAACAATCATGTACGTCAAGATTTTTCAGAAGACAAAGAACAAGATCATTTTAAGATATATCAACTGGTATTAAATAAATATGCAAGTCTATAAGGGTATTCAATAATGGTTTATGGGCAAAGTGTCATTTATAATAAATGCTTGTACTTTAATAAAATGGAACCAGACCATGTGAGAAGAGACTGAATATGCAGATAGAGTGGGATTGAATAAAATGGCAATTCACCATTATCTTTTTACATTTCCAATGCAAAATTGAAATTTACATAAAGATCAAACAGACAGCATGCCTACATGTAAAATACATTCTGAAGTTTTTCATTAATGAACCAGACAGAGATTTCATAAGCTTACAAAGGCTGAACATGTCCTCACAGAAATATTTCAGTAATTCCAATTACAAATGATCAGTTGAACATGTTTTAAAACGGGGAGATAGCAGTAACATATTAATTGAATAGTCATGTTGGGTTGTAACAGAAAGACAAACTAAAATTTAAGATCAATTTCTATCCTATATCTTCAGTACAAACTTATAACCAATCGCAGAGTTGTGACTAATTTGAAACAAGCATAACTTTTTTGTGAAACTGAGCCTGCGACATAAACATTCATATGAACATGAGTAATCAAAGATCAATTCCATTCGCAACTCCCACACTCCAGTAACAGCATTCAAACCCTTCTCCCCCAATCTCCAGCTCCCACCGGATGACAAACAACAAGTGCGCTGTCCTTTCCCTAACTCAGAAAATGGCACCCTATATTTCTTAAGTGCCTGGATACCATTTCAGCATTTCCACTCTTGCGTCAACAGCATCACCCTACTCTGAAAACAGCCAATGCTACACAATGCTTAATGCATCACAAACTCTCTCTCTCTCCTATCCACCCTTCCAAAATAATTTGATTTCGCACGCTTCTCAAATTTTGATCATAATTTTCAAACGTGATCAGTGAAGCCAGCTTCCTACACTGAAACGGAAAGTGCTTGGTATAACTTCTCCCAGATACCAACTTAATGCACATCAATGTAGTGTACTCGCACATGAGAATTTTGTAAAAACTGATGTCCAAGTAGACATTTCTCTAAATCATGACACAGATAAAAGAGAGCATATGCTATTTCATTGAATATACAGTGCGTCCCACAAAAAGCGAAACCGAGATTTATCGATGATTTATCATAATTTAATCACAAATACAATAGACAAATGACCTACCATTGTAAAGCTTAGGATCTCCTCTTTCATCTGAAATTACTTAGATTATTTCTCATTCACACATGAGTGAGCAAAAACAATTTGAAGAGGGGATACCAAAAAGTCATTTGGCGGGCTGTATCTCGGTTTCAAAAAGAATACCAGATTTTTGACAAGTTCAATATCTGCTCTTTAATTTGATGCCTCAATTACAGAAAATGGTCACGAAATAACAAAGTTCTGGTTATTTGAAATAAGGCTTGAATTTCAATAATTTCATAAAATTAAGAGGTTCTACAGGCTAGCGTTCAAACTCACTTGACACTCCATTTTGTTGACGATCAGCCATGCATTAAGTCTTTTGATAACCATGCGATAGCTTCTGTGGGAGACTGGTGAAACACATTTATTTAATGAAATTTTGGAAATACAAGCATTGTTTCGAGGGAACATTACATTTTTTGTGATTAAGGTATCAAATAAAAGAGCAGATATTGAACTTTTTAGGCATGTGATTTTCTTTTTTAAATTCAGATACCCCCGCCAAATGAATTTTTTGTCTCCTTTCTTCAAATTGTTTTTGCTCACTCATGCGTGAATGGGGAATAATCTAAGTAATATCAAATGAAAGAGGAGATTCTAAGCTTTACATTGGTAGGTCATTTGTCTATTTTATTTGTAATTAAGTTATGATAAATCATCGCTTAATCTCGGTTTCGTTTTTTTCTGGGACGCACTGTATATTCATTCCTAAAAATCCTACATCAAATTTGGCTGATTAGTTTACGATGTACATGAATCTGATGGAAAATGGATTATGCTGGATTGGAACAACATCATAATAGCTTTAGTTTACCCATATCTTAGCAACTTAAAAATAAACCATTAAGATCATTTCCCAAGTAATCACTTCAAGAAAATAGTTTTTAAAAGTTAAGTCTTTTCTATTACATTATATTGTTTTGTATTTTACCTTACTTAGTAATTTTGTTACTGAAATTAGGAAATAAAATTAATATTGTAACAATCAACCATTCAAAGACAACCTAATTAGCCCATTGCTTGTTTTTAATATAACTTTCTTTTTTATTTATTAATTTGATGTGCTTTGAGTGCAAGCTTCTAACAAAAAAAAATGGATAGTCTCTTGAGGCCAAACTACCAGAAATTGGTTCAATTTACTTCAATCAAAGAAATAAAAACAACAGTAAGTAGTAGTACAGTATGTGATATTATTTTAATCCACTTAAGTTTGATAACTGCTCTACCAGCAGTCCCTATATACCATCATTATTATGCTTCCACGTACTTTATCCATCTAATAAGCTGACAAATTAGCTAAATATAATAATAATAATAATGATATATGAATTTATAGAGCGCAGAATACTGCGCAATTTAGGACTCCTAAAAAGCTTGTTATTGATTAAATAGATGTGTTTTGAGCTTTGATTTAAAGTTGTTTATGGGTGGTGCTTTCCTAACTTCTAGGGGTAAGCTATTCCAGAGCTTGGGGGCTGCACAAGCAAATGCTCGATCACCTACATGTAGCGTTACTTTTGTTTTGAAGGATAGGATCTGTACAAGCAGAGGATCTGTTGAACTGCGTAAATTGCGACCGTGATTACTGGTTTTATACCTCAATAATTCTGTAATGTAGGCAGGAGCTTGACCAAGAAGTGCTTTGTATACAATTAGTCAGATTTTGAATGCTATTCTCTGCCGTATTGGCAAGCAATTTAGTCAAAAGCTCCTTTCTTATATTTAGATTTTTGATTCAACCTGGATTCGAACGTATATTTTCCTATTCATGAGGCAGGCACTGTAACCCCCAAGCCAAAATACCCAGCATCCAAAGCGTGTTGGAAGTCCTCTTTCCCAACCTTCTATACCAATGAATAGAGAGGGTGGGAGTGGGCAGAGTTAAATATAGCCCTCATATTAACTCCTGGATGTAAGGTGTTCATGTTCCTGGGCATCGCTACCGACAGCACTTCATTTACCATGCATGAAGTGGCATGCGGCAGCACATACTACGATGCTCATTAGCAAAGTACATCCTTAGCACGGGCCCCCTCTTCACATACGTAGGGTTACCTCAAAGATTTGTAGTTATAGGAAGTGGAGAGATGAGCACTCACCAGCCTTGGGTTTATGTTAGCATGCACAATGACAAAAGGACAGTTTATCCTCGATTATGAAAAATGAAAAAGACTGGTTTGGTCAAGCAAGGTCAAGTTAACTCCCCTGTAATTTTTAGAAAATGGAGTTGTGACAAAGTTTCTCATTCAATTCAAAGGAGACAAAATAGGATTAACAATAAAATCCTCAACTTCATCTATAAAACATGTTTCATTTTACAAATAAAATAGTTAGGGGCTTGTTGAAGCATCACATACATATATACAAATTTATTGAAAATCATAACGTTCTTCTGGTCCAAACCAATTAGATGTCAAAAGGAATGCATAGAAGTGTACTTTGGTGTTTTTGAAGTGGATGATCTTGATGGTCATTAGCAAAACAACCAGACATGATCATCAATTCTCTTCATACAAGTATATTGGAAGGTTTGTTGAACATGTCAAGTTAACCATAGCATCAGTGACAAAGGTTCTGTGTCCAGAAATTGACCAGTAAAGTCATTTTCTATTTTTAAAAAATTGTTATGTAGATTGTAAAATAGAGTCATAATAATGATACATTATAAATAAAGATTTATAATGTGCTAGTATTAATCAGTATGAGAAAATGATACATTTTTTTATTTCATACTAATTTATGAATATTATTAACATAGATTAGGTAAAAATCTAAACGCTTTTCTTGGAAGTGCTTTGGGAAGTGTAATTCATCACCAAATATATACAACTAGTCTGTAGAAACAGACCCCAGTTGACACTTTGAATTAAACAAGGATTTTGACAAGAATCTAGGATAAGTCCAAACTACTAATGCCATTGGCCACCAATAAATTAACTCGTACCTTACCTATAAAGTTCAACATCTTGATTCATCTATTTTAGTTTACAAGTCAGACCACTCTGGTTTTGACAAACCAATGATCGTGCCTGCAAACCAGTGGTACTAAGAAAGCAGTATGTGAATAGGGGATATCCGATTGTCACGTACGTCCAGTACCAGGGGGATACCTCTCATCAAGCATTAAATGATGCAGGTGTAATGAGACAGTACCTGTAGATCTTGATTGCATCTTTTTTCATCCTTCAAGGGCCCCAAGGGACCATGTGTGAATGGATCATTTCCTTTCCAGGTGATACAAGCAAGTCTGGTGGAAATGGGAATTTTATAGAGCTTACAAGTTACATGTAGGATAAATAGAAAGATCACAGGATTTCAGACAGAATGACCATGAAGTTATCAGCATGGTCTTCCCAAACAATGGGTTTATAGGAAAGTCCATCTGTGGGTTCTTTTTACAATCATTGAAAATTGATAATATTCTCAATTCATGAAAGGTAAACACAAATGGAAGCAACCCACAACTGCATGCAGTAATTGTCTGGAAGAGAGCTCGAGAGATTTATTGATTTTCTATTGAACCTGCTGACAAGTGGTTTTCAGCATCCTATACAGACAAACATGTAGCACAGCTACCATAACCTTCCTTCAGACAATGGGTAACCAATGTTGTGCTCCTCAAGGCTAGCCTTGGCCTAAAGGACAATCATGTTGCCTTGCCTATCCCAAGACATCTAATCCGTAGCCTTTGTGATGGATGGGGCTGAGCAGAATCGTTTGTCGGGTTGTGATCCTCGGAGCCCGAGCTTTGGCTTTGGCCTTGGCCTTGACTTTCCAGCCTTGAGCATCAACCCTGGTGTAAACTAACTTTTCCAATCTTTCAAATGCTGTCAACAAAAAATGAAGTTCTTCAAGAAGTAAATTATGTGCCTGGACCTGGAGGTAGTACGCTACTTCAGTGCAACAGTTAACAATTTCACACGTACAACCAATAAAAGAACATAAATGTATCCTGCACTATTTGAGGAACGATGCTATCAAACTAAAAGAATTGATTTCAATACAAATTGAACATTATCACACCTAACCAGATACAGAATTACATTTTATGTACGGATGCAAGCACTCTAAATGCTCAATCATTCATGGTTGATTAATGTTTAATGTGAGTGGGTTGCATACAGCTATACATCAATGCTAACAAAGATATTCGTGCCATCCTGTTTAAATGATGCTGAACATACATCTTGGCAAGCTCACTGGAGAACAATTCAAACTTTCTAACTGCAACACTTGAGGTGTAATCAAGACCCCAAGTCATGCAACACTGCCAATGCACATCAATCCTTAGCATACAAATGTGGGCTTGCGTATTCATCAATCTTGGCTCTTCCACACAGATATTCTAATCCCAAACTCCAAATCATACCAAAATTTAAAATCATATGGCTTTAAAGGACACCACCCCAACAAAAAGTTGTTTTGAATAAAAAGAGAAAAAATCAAACAAGCATAACACTGAAATGTTCATCAAAATCGGATGTCAAATAAGAAATTTATGACATTTTAAAGTTTTGCTTAATTTCACAAAACAGTTATATTCACATCCTGGTCGGTATGCAAATGAGGAGACTGATGACATCATCCACTGACTATTTCTTTTGTATGTTATTCTATGAAATATGAAATATTCTAATTTTCTCCTCATTGTCAAGTGAAACAGCGGGTATTTCCTCCATGAACATGTGGAATTAGTATTGTTTGATACTATATGGTTCAGTCAAGTTGGTCCTTATTGTCAAATCTGTAAAAAAATAAATATTGTAAAATTCAAACAATAGAAAACAAAAGAAATAATGAGTGAGGGACATCATCGACCGTCTCATTTGCATGTCACCGAGTTGTGCATATCACTGTTTTGTGAAAATAAGCGAGACTTTGAAATGTCATAACTTTCTGATTTTACATCCGATTTTGATGAAATTTTCAGAGTTATGCTAGTTCAATTTTTCTCTCTTTAGTCAAATCCACATTTTATTGGGGTGGACTTGACCTTTGAAGGTTTGTTCTTCTAATTTCCCCTTTAAGTCTTTTGAAGATTCAAATGGGATTTTATCTTTGAAATCCATATAATTTCATCCCCAATAAAATCATGCAAAATGGTATACATGTACATGTATTACTTGCATTTCATTCCAATTTCTTTATATTCCCTCTTTCTTGTTTCTACACTGTACTTGTACTTGTACTTGTACATCTTCCAAGCTCCCATCTCTGTTCTTTCATCGAATACAATACACACCACTACACCCATGCACATGCATTAATGCTGTGGCAATGCATTCCCCTGAAGTCTTCTGGCAAACTTAAGCTCCATTTCATCAACTGAGGGGCAGAAGGACCTAAAGTCCTATCCCTAAACACAGACTTAACAGCCTTTTAACGGTAAACAGACTGTCTAGTCCCTTTCAAAGTGATCAACAATTGGCATGTAAATGAATTGCCACAAGTAGCTAAAAGCCTTGTGTCCCTATAGGAACACAGCTCTGCATCCAAGACGTGGGTTAATAATGTATTACCTTCCATACCTCTTCTTAAAGCTGGAAACAACTCATTTAAAAGTCATAAAAAAGGAGGAAAATATCAATTGTGTTTAAATTTTATGATTGAGACAGTACTGTTACTTCTTCAAAATGTTGATACAGCAAGCAGTCTTGAGATAAAGATGGTATAAAATTGCAAATGATACCTTCTTTCATCTTGAAAAACATTTTTTTAATATGACATGTTGCATTTTCTATCTGTCTCAATTTCCAAATATTTGTCAATGGCACCAACATGCAGATTTAGAGATATGTAAACTAAACTATTCACATAATTTTTAAATCTATAAGTTTTATCTAAAAAAGTTATTATAATTTTCATAGTATTCCTGTGTGTCAACTACACGTATCAATCACAAAAATAGAAACTGATGAACCAAATTAGGTACTAAATCATCTCTTTCACACTTTGACACCATATCTCATTTTGCATTTCACCTAGCATTGTATTTTTCAAATTAAGAGGGATATATGAAATTAATTTCAATCCATGGATTTTCCCTTTAATTCGTGTTTTATAGGTTAATCTTCCTCTCCTCCACATACCTGTAGAGCATATCTTTACAATGTATCTTGTGCACTAAGACTTCCCAAATCCATGTTGACTTTTGAAAGCATCCTTGTTCAATACTTCTATTCATGCGATTGTTTTATTCTGTAAAAGGATAAGATGTATTCTAAAGCCAACCCCTACTACAGGTGACTCAGGGCATACATTTACACTTACTGTATATATGATCATTTTATGTACGGGGGGGTAATAATTTTTGGTCAATAAGCTTCTTGCTTGATTTACAATTATTTTTTGCCACTTTATTCATTTCTTGCTTCTTGAAATAGAAAATGTGATTCTATTGCTACAGTCAAATACACAGTTATTGCTAAGTACTGTAAAATAGTAATAAAGGATCTATCAGTTTCAGACATCCAACTGAAATTTGCAATTTATCACAGGTAAATAGTCGTTTCACACCCCGATACAGGGTACCAAGGATCGTTTTTCTACAATCCCAATTCCTGACAACTGATTACTATTGCTTTCTTTTGTCTGGTGATTCTTAGGTGTAAGTATGATTTGTCTTTGTCGCCACTGGACACCCTTTCAGTCCCTAGAAATTATCAATGCTCCCACTTTCCCATGAATAAAGCTAACACCATCCTAAATCATTCTTAGACAGCTTCTCAAAATGAGCAACTTTGCACATGGAGACGACAACCCACTGACCGCATCTTTGGTAAAGTCTTTGTATTCAGACTGAAAAATAGAATACACTTAAAATTTCTTGAATTAGAAATTAGAATAATGATTGACAAATCTAGAATTCTGAATGAAAATCCAATATTTGATTCATCCTAATTGCAGTTCATATTATGTAGAGTAACTTGACAAAGTTATATATTTAGGGTGTTATCTCGACCCCCCCCCCCCCAAAAAAAAAAAAAAAAAAAAAATCACTCCTACCAGCCTGAGGTGGGGTGTCTCACAGAATGAAAGTATGACTAAATGTTATGTGCAAGTGCCAATGCGCATATCTTTTCAGAAATTGTGTACATGTATGGCCAACAAAACAAATCTACAGGTCCTAAAACGATCTATCCACTTCTTTTTTCCACTTCAGGAGGTGTTCCATTAAATTGTTGTGTTATTCTTGTTGAGGAGGGGTAGTAGTGGTTGCTCTTTGAATCCTCTGGAAAATTATTCTTCTTAGATCTACATTCTCTGAATTTGTTTAACTTTTGAACAATAAGAAGTCTGGATTGAAAGACTATCCAATGATGGATGAATAGACCAATGGTCTAATTGCCTGCGTTCCATTAGCACTCTCTCTACTTGCTCCAAATATCCCCAAAACTACCATTATATGACACCTAGATAGATCCTTGTGATTTGATTGGTTGTTTGATATCGTTCATTCAGCCCATTTTGCAATGACGTCATCAACCGTGCAATTTTGGATCCACTCATCGTGCAATTTTGGATCCATACGATTTTGTACATTGCACTCGCACACCGAGACTGCAGCTCATGCACCAGCAGTGCGCATGTTGTAATGACGTAACAATCACTGCAACAGACCAAACTCGCACTGCATGAGCATGTTTTGCATCGAAATTCATGTATTTCATATGGGGAAAAAATCATTTTCTAGGTGTAAACCCAAATAATGAATGTTTTTTCATTCGTGCAATGGACAGAATACTTCATTCGGTGAAAGATGAAATAATGATCCATTCAACTCGGCTACACCTCGTTGAATGGATCATTTCATCTTTCACCTCATGAAGTATTTTGTCCATTGCACTCATAAACATTCTTTATTTGTATACTATCAATCTTTAACGGTGGGTCGCATAAAATCTAAATAAAGTTCCACGTCCCCCTATTTTTTTTCCTTTTCCCCACTAAAATCAATGTCTCTGGTATTTTAGGTACATTACATAACATCCCTCTCCCCTAAATTGCTATTTTCTTACTTCCTTTAAAATTGTATAATTGTCTCTCTACTATTACTGTCTTTTTCTTTCTATTTACATCCCTCATTATCTCTTCACCCATGGGTACCTACAATATAATCCTATCATCCAACCTTCTACCATCCTGTTTTCATTTTCTGTTTCTTTTTTTTATCCATCTCTCTCTCTCTGAATATTCTCATATTTCTCACACATCAAATGCTTGTTGATTTATATTTCTTTATCACAGCATTGCATCTCTTCCCACACTTTATAATCTATCTATTTACTAATTTTATTTCAACTCAATTATCCAATTTCGTTTTTGTTTTTTTTTGTTCATATAATTATTCCACTCCTTTCTTGGGGCTTTTTGTATGTTCAATTTACACCATATCTCAAAAATGAGTTCCCACACCAAGGTAGAACACCAACATAAACCTCTATCCATCATTCAATTTCAAAAGAGAACACAAATTAAGCCTTTTAGACAGCATGTACTGTACATGGTACACTATATTATGTCGCATATCCTCTGGACACGGACAAAATGTGAACTTGTAGAATTTCATCATATGGACCCACTTCTGATTTATAACAACACCATACAGCCTTAATTAAATTTAAAATGACACATGTGAAATTTGATGTCTGAAAATATCTCATTGCTACATTGCACCAAGTAATAAATGGTGGCATATTCAGTCTTTGATAGAGAACAAATTTCCGAATAGTGAAATCAAAACCTCTTTATCTTGTGCTTGCCAGACAGTGGCTCTACAATATGACATTCTGTTTAGTACACGACACAGTTAAAATGAACCAGAAACAGATACCCTGGCTTTCCTGATTAATTTTTTATTATCATTATTTATTAGTTTGCCAGCGGCAATAGGAAGTGATCAAAACGTTTGAAAACAATCATCTATTTCAAATTTCAGAAATGCCAATGTGGACATTTTACTCAAAATAATTCATGAAGTGTCGTGGCCCAGTGGATTAGTCTCCAGACTCTGAAGCAGAGGGTCGTGGGTTCAATACCCAGCCATGGCATAGTTTCCTTCAGCAAGGAATTCATCCACAGTGTGCTGCACTCGACCCAAGTGAGGTAAATGGGTACCGGCAGGAAGTAATTCCTCAAAAAGCTGTGTGCACCTGAATAGGTAGCCTAGCTTAGCCGGGTAATAATAATAGCAGGGCCCACTGGGAGAACAGTTTTCGGAACTGAAGTGGCTACCCTGGGTAAATATATCGTTATTATTATTATTATAAGTATCTGTGTTAAATAGCATCATTGAAGAGCTTTTTAAAAAAGGGCAAAAATAAAAATGACAGAAATTTCACATTTTAAAAAATTGGTATGCACATGCTCACTCCAATGTATTTTATTCAAATTTTCTATTTCTCTTGCCTTCCGCCTTGTTTTCAAAAGCATCCTAATGATATTCCGCAAGGGTAAAATCTAAAACCATTCTCAGACTGTTAGAAGACAAACCTCCTTTTGAATATGCTTTATTTTGTGATGAAAAAAAAACAATCTGTAAAATGTACTTTGTCTCAAAATCCACAACTGTGCACTGTGCTTTGCATAAGAGGGTCAATTGTCAATGAAAGACTTCAGAAGCCATCAGCAATATTAGAAATCTGCAATATTCAGGTTGGTTCGCAACTGATGTTGAAAGAATCACTGCTGGAATAAGGCTGATCATAATAGTCCCTATGGATTGTATACAATATTAATCAAATTCAATAGAAACTTACCCATTTATTATCCGTTCCTTTGAGACTTCTGAAGATGAGTTTAAGTTCTTTTACTGAGATGCTGTAGCTTGATAATACACCAATGATCTCAATCAGTAAATCTGAGAATAAATCAGAAAACAAGAGAGTATAGAGTGGAGCTTTCACTGACAAAAGGAATCAGATTCTCCTTTGTTAATCTAAAATTGTAAGGTTAATATCCATAATAGATAGGAAAAAATTAAGGATTACATAAAAGGGAAACCCACCAATATAACAAGCTTTTCTGATAAATAAACAAACATAGTTCTACGTGCTGATAGGTAAACAAAAATCCAACAAATAATACTATCTATTACTAACTAATTAATTTCGAAAGTTGACATCACATGCGTACATGTAGGCTAATTTCAAATTAGCAGAATATCTAATTTCTCTGTAAATTCAGTCAAGAATTGGAATGCAATTCTGGCATTTGCTCCAATTCATATAATTGCTTGAATGTAATTTTTTTAAATGAATGAATCAGACAGGTTTTTTATTCATTCAAGTAGTTCTATAAGTGAATTTTGAGATTTGTTGCCATATTTTAGAGCTGTTTTTATTTTTTCCCCTTTACTTCTTGTGTGGAATATCTCAACTTTTTATCCTATATAGATTTTGCTACAGACTGGTTTTAATCAAGCAAGTGGCTGTATTGTGCTCATAGAATAAAGTTCAGCTCCTATTTTGATAAATTTTGTTCCAAATGTTAACACTTTTCATTTTGCTTTAAAACATAACAGTAATACTATGAAAACATCAGCTTTGAAATTTCCATTCAAAATGTAGGTACAACATTTAAGTCTATTACAAAAGCTCAGATTGCTTTCAAGCCAATAAAGTTCCCAATTTCTGAAGTGTGATTATTGGCCTGCATGCCCAGTACTTTAAACTACATTCTTTTTGCAAAGTAGTGCCTGCATTTAATCACCTTTTGGTCAAACCTTTCATGCAATCTTAATGTATACCATTATAAATGCTTTCCAATTTCACTGGGGAGAACATTTCTTCCCAAATAACATGAAATCGCTGCCGATTTATCTTTAAGAAAGTTGAGCTGTTCCATTTTCATTCTCAAAGAATTGGTTGTGGGCTACTATAGACATGAGTAACATGTAAGAAAATTAATTAATTCCACAGTAAATTTAATCATTAAATAGAACTGAAACAAGAGCAGTTTTCCTAAAATATTTATCAATGATATTTTCATACTGTCCTAGTTATGAAACAAAGACAACTTTCTGAGGATTCATCGAAGATACTTTCATCTTACTCTCTAAGGACCAGAACATAAATACTTGGAAATTCAATTTTTGTAAACATTATTCTACATTTCTATTTTTCTACATTCCTACACAAAATTTCCACAAAAATTAGAGATTTCCTTTGTATTTTTATTTCAGATGCCATTTTGAAGGGGAGGAATTCAAATAAAGGTATAGCCTAAAAACTATACCATAATTCCTAGAGTGCTATAAAAGAACTAAATGTGAAACAAGAATACTGCGTGAATCATGTAAGTAACCTGTGGAAACAATTGAATAAATCAATATATCCTTCTAGAATTCCAGTTTTTTGCATGCCCAGTCCATCCGTGGATTTGGGCATGGTGTGTCTGATGTGACACCTGCGTCCTAGTTGTGGGAAGGTCAAAACAACGATTTTATTACAAGGGAAAGCTCAAGTTGTCTGGAAGAGGGACCATAATCTGATCATCGTGCAATTTGTTTTATGCCTCAGGATAACCACTTGTGGAGGTAACAAACTAAGCCGTATACTTTCAGCGACAAAATGATAAAAAAGTAGAAATATCATTGAAGGTATGCCATTACCATGGCAACACAGTTTCCAACACACTTGGAAAATGATTCTTGCATGTCTTTACCCATGATGAGCATTTGTGCCAAATTTCAAGAGAAATTCAAAAATTGTGTTTACCTTTTAACTTTTTATGTTTAGTGTGTTCTCTTTTCAAGCTTTAATGTTGCATAAAACTACTATTTAATACATATTCACAGAGAGTTATGATAAATTTGAGTGTAAAATATTCTGATTATAAAAGTCAATATCTCTGCAAATGTATTTGGCGCTTGCCAAATTTGGCTGGTCATAGTAATACCAAGAAGGTTTAAAATGAGATGGAGTAACAACAGCAAACAAAATCCCTTAGAATAATATTCAAAGTTACCAGCAAAAAGTATGTCAGGCATGCACTTTACTCAATCTTCCTTGTAAATGGGTAGACAAAAGATTCAGCACGACTCTGTACCTTCAGTTCATATATAACGAGAAATATGCCTTTGCGATGATAATTACTTTTTTGCTGCATTTTGGTCTGTTTATACCAGAAGTAAGCTTGCAGAAAGAAATGATGCAATATTTCCTGGAATATTTACTTGACTGGGCATGTATGGGCACTAATCTCACATACAAATAATTAACAAAAATATTTTTATTTGTTGGGAATCTGGTTTCAATAAAGGTAAGATTTTTACTTTTTTTCACTAATAAAAGGTTACTTGATACAATCTGGCCAAATTTCTCGGTGCAATATTGCTTGGGTATTGATGTTTAATCAAGTAATCAAATTTTGGTTTGTTTATTGATATAGAAGATGAGATATTGATGCAAATGATTGTTCCCAAACATCACTCCTTGGATTTCCTCATGAAATTGGGGGCTTTGAATGGTGGACATCAAAGGCAACATTACTGCCGTACTTTCTCTCATGCTTCTTTAGAAATGCTGCTTGAATACGTATGATGCCCGTTGGAACTCCATTCATACAAACTTCTTGGCTAAACCAATACTTTACACCAGAGTTAATTTTACTCCTGGGTTTGAAATGTGGGACTATGTGTATAATGTCGGAAACTCTGACATGTTATGAGTTAATAATCAAAGTGTATGGCGGGCTCAGGTCATCATACACTCAGTTGATGATTGTTAGTGGATGATGATGAGAGTTCATCAGAGATAAAGCTCATCTTCATCGCATCCCGTGATGACGTTTAATGTGTCTCGTCTTCATCACATTACGCCGACGTGACTAATATCAGCGCGGGGAGGACAAACAGGTTAGGTTCATTGCGGAAAATTGAAAAGGATTATGGGGGGGGGTTGAAACAGGGAGGTGTGTTTTCATGGTGGAGATACCGGGTCAGAATGGAGAGGGGATGTGAGATGGGGGGATTTGGGATGAGGTCATAGAGATGAATCTCATAGGATTTGAGGGAGGATGAGAAGGAAACATATACACAGGCATTGATCTCATCTGATAACTAGAATGGAAAAGAGAGTTGATTATAACACAGGAGGAAGAGGGAGAAGAATAGAAAGAGACAGCGATAGAAAGGGGGTGCAGAATAACAAACAAAATGAATAAGAAAGAGATAAAGACAATAAAAAAGAGCTAGATAGATAGTTAGGGTATCAAAGAGGGATAGCAGAGAATGAGAAAATAAGAGGATGGTGCTAATATTGTTATTACATAGTAGGGCTCGGGAAAGAGGTTCCGTTAAAAAAAATCTCTGAAATGAAACTATTATAATTACATTCCAGAATAATGTTATCCTTATTTACTGTTCTTAAGGGAAAGAGGATAATACGACATCTCCTATTTTATATTTACTTTCAATTGTATTTAATTGTATTAAATCTCATTCCTGCTCTTATCTTACATTATGCATTCTTAAATCAAAATTAGTTTTTGTCAGTCTGTACATCATTGTTTTTAAAAGCAAATCAGGATTAGGTTGGCCACACTGCTTTTTAACACAAGCAAGCAGTGTTGTTTTAATATACACAGCACAAAGAGTTAACATGTTAATTCACATAATTTATAAAGTTGAGAAAACAAATTTGCATTTACTGCAAACATATTCACTGTCACAATATAACCGGGCCTTTTATCTAGTAAGATCTACATTTCATTTTTTGTTTGAACAGTGATGTATTCCACAAGAATACATAATGCACTATAGGATAAATAAATCATCATTGAGCGCTTTGGGCCATGTGGGAAAAGCGCATTATAAATATTGAGTAGTATTACTATTATCATCATTGAGCAGAGAATATTGCAGGGAAAACATACTTCATTATTACTGTGACATCAGGCTGTACTAAACTACTATTCAAATCATATTTTTTCGAGATATAATGTATAAATATCTGCTGGTAAATAGTTTTATATTCAAGGGGTGTAAAACACCTACAGGTTTGTGAGGGTAGGGGGCAGACAAGTAAGGACACACTTACCTGCGATCATTTCATCACTGTTGGGTAACCTCTGAACTAGCTTCTCTATGATTGATACCTCAGAGCAAGCCTGAAGGTTGAGGTAACTTTTACGCAAGATTGCAACGAACATGCTCAGGATCTCAGCCTGTGGAAAAAATAAAATAGGTGTACAAAATGGGATCATTATTCTTGTTAATAGTATTTTGGTTTCATCTTTATAAAGGAGTAAAAAAGAATGGGATTTATCAAATCATTACTTCAATTTGTTTTATATTACTTCAATGTCTACTTGAAGGCTTGCAAATGTATCAATAGATGTAATGAAGAAGTTCTTAGATGTTGTTCCACATACAACTTGAGTACTTAACACTAACAGGACTCGTATCTTGCAAACGTTATTCTATCGCAATATTGTCAGGATTTGAAATTCCTTACTTCATGTCATCATACATTGCATGTCCTTTAAGCTCTGCTGCCTGGGCTTCAGTCAGGTTTTACCTGCACATACATGTAGATTGCATCTGTAGAGATTTCTACTTGCATATTCACTTAGCACTTGAAAAACACAAGAATAATATGAGCCAGCAATGAACTGGCAGACTGGACAAGAACAGAAGAAGTATTTTAGCACATAAAAATCTGGATGAAATATCAAGAAAAAAATAAACAAACAGCTAAACATAATGAAAGAAACAAAATAAATCTAAAACAAGATTTTCATGCACTGACAAATTCTTAGAAAAGAATTCAATGGAAAGGGAGAAACTTAAAATGAATTTAGATTTCAGTGATGTTGAAAGATTAATAAGAGTGTTTCAAACTGCTAAACATAATATTTTACCACTTATCTATATAAATGAACAATTCAGGACCCATTCCTTGTTATAATTTAAACAGCAAGTTGAAATGTTGTGACATTTAACATAGTAACAATGCCTCATCTCATTGAAGCTGTCTTTGAGTGACAACTCGTCATTGATTTGAAGTTACCTTTACAATGCAACAAGGCCAAGAGGTTTTATTATAGCAGTAGTAGTAGTTTAACATCTTCATTAGATCAACAGTGTAAATTGTAGAATGATGTAAAACCATTAATATGAAGCACTGGACACACAGAAGCTACAGTGAAATCAGTGATATACAATACACAGATGATCCAACTGATTTTTTAATTATTAAACTCCCATTGGCATAATGCATGGACTACTGTATTCCCATCTATAGCCTTATAGTCAAAGAGAGAGTATTAAAGGTCAAGTCCACCCCAGGAAAATGCTGACTAGAATAAATAGAGAAAAATCAAACATTTTAAAGTTTTGTTTATTTTTCACAAAACAGTGATATGCACATCTAGGTGACTCAGTCGATGATGTCCATCACTCACTATTTCTTTTGTTTTATATTGTTTGAATTATACAATGTTTCATTTTTTATAGATTTGACAATAAGGACCAACTTGACTGAACCATATAGTATTAAACAATGCTAATTCCTTATGTTCAGGGAGAAATTAATTGTTGCATTACTTGACAATGAGGAGAAAATTAGAATATTTCATATTTCATATAATAACATACAAAAGAAATAGTGAGTGGATGATGTCATAGTCTCCTCATTTGCATACAAGCCAGGATGTGCATATAACTCTTTTGTAAAATTAAGCAAAAATTTAAAATGTCATAACTTTCTTATTTTACATGTACATCCGATTTTGATGAAATTTTCAGTGTTATGCTTGTTGGAATTTCCTCTATTTATTCAAATAAACTTTTTATTGGGGTGGACTTGTCCTTTAAAGACTGGGTTGTTTTCATAAAGCTGTTTGTAAAGTTATACAAGAAGGTATAAAACAACTCAATTATGGACAACCACAGAGATTTCTAAATGTTCAAATATTACCTCAGGCAATTCAGCACACTTTATATCATGTGCAAATAAAGTTGAGATATCATCATAACAGTAAAACCAAGTAAATGGAGACTGCAACGACATGTCACTGCAATTTTGCCCACACGGCTTCTGTCTCTAACATTGCACATCTATGAAATTATCCTATTTCCTATTAGACTATTCAATTCCATTGGAAAATCGTGCATACAAATGAAGGATATTTGCAATTACGGATTTGCAATCTTGGACTGTAAAATTTATGTTTTCATTTCATACTCTTAAAAAAATACTTATATACATGTATTATTAAAGGAGAATGAAACTCTTGGAGCAAGTTAGCTTTTGTGAAAGCAGAAAAATCAAAGAATAAGATCAACATAAGTTTGAGTAAAATAGGACTAGCAATAGAAGAGTTATGAGCATTTGAATGTCGAGATCACTAATGCTATGAAGATCCTCCTATTGGCAATGCGACCAAGATCTATGATGTCGCAGATGAACAACTGTCCCCTTTTGGACACTGAAAATATACCCCAAAACATCTCTTTTTGCTCATTCTAATCATATGACAAACGATTCATCAATGATATAATGTTGTGAAACCTCTGTACTTGTCCTCTCATAAAGAGAACACCTCACCTTGTGATAGACTCTATAAAAGTGAGAATATAAGTGAAATAAGTACTAAAGTAATGAGGGAGTTGTACGTGTGTGACATCACAGATCTTGGTCGCATTGCCAATAGGAGGAACTACATGGCATTAGTGATCTCTATATTCAAATGCTCATAACTTTCTTATTATTCATTCAATCTTCCTCCAACTTTCAACAATATGTTTCTTTGATTTTTCTCTTTGATATGGATTCAGCTGGTTTCGAGGGTTTTAAGGTCACAATTTCAAGAGATATAAAGGTGTATCTTTTTTTAATGCGAAGAAATATCACATACAAATAGAAATCTTTACAAAATCATTGGACGTCATATAAATTAAAATTCAATATTTTTTTCATCCATATACACTGAAATCATGACATTAACAAGTGGAACGCCTCTGGCAGTCTCGCCTGCATTACGCAATTCGATATAGCAGCAGTGCTGCCTTTGAAAACAGCTAATGAATAATTATTCACAAAAAAAACACTAATATGATGATAAAATATGTCCACTGTCCCAAAATGACCTTTGACCATGTGACCTAAGACATGCGCAAAACAATAATTCATACTTGATTAACCCTATGTCGATGTTTCGTGAGCTAGATCCATAAACTTTCTAAGTTATGATGCCAATTCAAAACATACTCCCAACACGGCCAGAGTTCATTGACATTTAAATGACCTTTGATCTTGGCCATGTTCCTGAAACATGCATAGGGTATTCAGGGATACATTGCTGCTCTTATGTCCAAGTTTCATGAACTAGATCCATAAACTTTTAAAGTTATGATGATAGTTCCACAAATCCCCCAACATTACCAAAGTTTGTTGAACCTAAATGACCTTTGACCTTGATCATGTGACCTGAAACTTGCACAGGATGTTCAAGGATACTTGACTGCTCTTCTATCCAAGTTTCATGACCTAGATCCATAAAATTTAAAAGTTAAGATGACAATTTCTTAAATACCCCCAACATGGCCAAAGTTCATTGACCCTAAGTGACCTTTGCCCTTGGTCATGTGACCTGAAACTTGCACATGATATTCAGAGATACATGGTTGCTCTTATGTCCAAGTTTCATAAACTAGATCCATAAACTTTTAAAGTTATGATGACAATTCCTCAAATATCCCCAACATGGCCAAAGTTCGTTGACCCTAAGTGACCTTTGACCTTCATCATGTGACCTGAAACTCAGGCAGGATCTTCAGTGATACACTATTACCCTTATGTCTAAGTTTTATGAACTAGGTTCATATGATTTCGAAGTTATGACAACATTTCAAAAACTTAACCTTGGTTAAGATTTTGATATTGATTCCCCCAATATGGTCTAAGTTCATTGATCCTAAATGACCTTTGACCTTGGTCATGTGACCTGAAACTCAGGCAGGATGTTCAGTAATACTTGAATACCCTTATGTACAAGTTTCATGAACTAGGGCTATATACTTTCTAAGTTATGATGACATTTCAAAAGCTTAACCTTGGTTAAGATTTCAATGTTGACGACACCGCCGTCGCCATCGGAAAAGCGGCGCCTATAGTCTCGCTCTGCTATGCAGGCGAGACAGTAATGAAGGTAATATAAAATGCTAGCAGAAAGACGTGGTCATTCAAATTATTTCATATGTGTAAAATGAAAAAGGTTCCATGTTATATGGCAGAGTGATCTGATTTCCCAAGAAAATTATTCATAAAGGCAAGCATTATGCAATGTGGTGGATTTGCATAATAACCTACAAAGAACACTTTACAAATAAAAAGGGCATTTGGGTTGCCACGATCGCAGCCACAAAGATTTAAGAATAACAAGTTTAAACTGAGAGAGTAAGTTCATCCTTTGTATATTCCAGTATGCATGCTCAATGCTTCAAGCAACTCCATGCATAATGATTAGGGAACATCAACCGTCTGTCTGATACCTTATCCTGTAATGGCTAATGGGGTTTCCTAATATTCTGGATGAGACTTAGTAATATGGCAGACAGACTAACTGCTCCGGCTTGAATACAAACATAATTCCATCTTTTTGCCTCAGCCTCCCTCCCCTCAGCCCTCTGTATAAATCCTTAAGAAGTTGGCATGAAATGCTCTCTTACAGGAAGCAATTATTCACTGAAACATGGATTTTCATGAAGATGTAAGTGATTTTACATTTTATAGCAAACTGAGTTCTTTATAAGCTTCTTTTCCTTTCCCATGGGAAATCATGAATTTCGAAAAGCAAATCACTGTCTTAATCACTTCCTCCCTTTTCAAAGGGTGAATAATCCGGAAAACCCCTCATTTTAATTGTACATTCAAGCTAGAAACGGTGTAATGTTCAAAGATATTTCTCTCTCATTCTGACAGGTACATATTCAAGGATTTCCCTTCCCCCTTCCTCATATACCATTATACAAACATTCCAAGAACATGCCTTCCTTTAAATGGGGATTAGTCATAAAAATAACAGAATTATAAATATTACAACCAGTTTAATAAATCATCTGAAGAAAAGTTTTGTCCTATAAAGTAGTTATGCTTTGAGTTCCCCTAGCCCTCTCCGCTTTGAGCAGGGATTACAATGGGTGTTAATTATAATTAATATGGTTTGCACTGCAATATCTTCATATTTTCAAGAAAAAAAAACATAAGCTAGTGTTCAAAGATTTGAAATTCAATGATTTCTTAATCTTTTGAATGGAATATGCTGGTAGCAATAATCATTGCATACATGTACAGTGTAGCACCTTAACAAAAAATATCTATGCCAAATCACCTTTTTAGAAAAAATATAAGGGTAAGAATAAACAATAATAATTGCTATAATGCAGGCTAAGATTTCAGTCAAGGTGCATGTTTGAACAAGCACATGTAATAAAACAATAAAATGATCATGTGAATTACAAAGGGACTGAAATTTCCCTTATGCAAGCAAACAGAACTCATGAAAGCAGCTCTCTTGGTGACATTATTCAAACTCTGAGGAGTTCACCACCACAATCACCTTTCTTCCGCCTCACAATTATCACGATCCTCACATCCGTCCAAATGTTCTCTCGCTCCACTTCATGTGATGTGTTCGCGTAACCGTTCCTATCATTCAAGGACAAGGAAAGCAGGCAGCTCCAAGGAGACAGACTAGGAGGTGTGGACTATCTCGTTCCAAAACAAATAGTAAATTAGAAGCAAAGAGTATAACAAAAAATAAGGTACAGAGGTAACTCCGGGACTTGAATTCTATGAAGCCCCTGTCAAAATTTGTATTACACTTGATATTAAGTTGTTATTTCTTTCTCAAATCTTAATTCTCCACTGACTTTTTTTACATTTATTGTTTAATAAGCAGATGTGATATAATTGATACTTAAATATGCCTGAACAACATATTCACTATGTTTGTGAGGTAAATGAATAAGCAATCAATGCGCATTCTAGATTGTTCCACATTTCCAAAACCCAAGTAAAAAAAGTGCAAGAGATTCTGGACTCTGAAGAACATCTACATGTATATGCATATTTTAATCATCAAAGCTTTTTTCTCATAAAAAAATAGAGTGTAGCAATTTCATTTTTTCTCCCTTCCATAGTCACACAGAATGAATTGGAGTTCATTGTGAATACAATATTACTGTTCAAAATTCGTAAATGCAATAATTGGCACAAGTGTATTCTTTTCATTCTACAAATTTGTGTCTTGATTACTCTTTAGGCAAGTCCTATTCTGCTAGATGTGGCTGCTTCATGGCATTCACATATTCGTCAAAAATGGAATTCATTTCAGGGAGACGAATGAAGATAAATGTATGTATGGGAAACAGGTCAAAGTTGTCAGAAGTGTCTACATGACTTGCTATTACCTTCTCTCTCTCTCTCTCTCTCTTTCCTGTAGAGAGACTAACTGATATCAGATCATTATTCATATAATACATCCCTTCGCACAGGAATGTTTTCAGGGCAAGGTTGGGACTTATCAAGTAGACAGTGGTATGGGATCCGCTCCAGCACAAAATGAACAGAGAGGAGATGGATGAATGAGAGGGAGAGTTATACATGTAGATGAAGGGAATGAGAGACATGCAAAGAGAGGAAGAAACAGAAATAAGATGAAGATCTTCATATCTCTACATTTCTTATCCTCTTTCTCTAACTTAATTCATACCTAGTGAGATAGACATGTTCAGATAGGACTACTTGCAGATTGTATCATCAGCAGTTGTGGGAGAAAACTGATAAGATATAGAACCAACATGAGATATACTGCCCTTCCACATGGTAAAAAAAATTTTCATTTGAATGATGATTCCAGTGAATAATAAGGCTAATGACGAATTTTTTGCATGTGTGAAACCAAACCACAATCACAAACGCTAATCACAATCACGAATTAAAATTCTACTCCGGAGGTGAATTCCATTTAAGTTTCACTCAAATCACAGTTTTCTAATGAGTGTGTGAAAAGTCTGATGATTCTAAAGACAAATTGCAATCATCATCACATACCATGATGATTCAAGATTCACGTGCGAAAAGGCCCATAGACACAGGGATAGAGAAATAAACAAAGACAAAGAGAGATTAGCACATTAGATATGGAAAGCGTGGAACATTTTAGTAGAGAACAGTTTGGGAGAATGTGAGAGGGGTGAAGAGAGACAGGGAGGTGTATATCAAAGGATAAGAGTATATTTGCATTCTAGTAATGAATTGGTGCAGATCAGACCATCCTATTGGAAAAGATGATTAGAGAGAGCCGCACTTGTTGACAAAGTCAGTTGATATTCTGATGTGATGATCACTTCACTTCCACACATCTCAATTGGAGGTGCCGTCAAAGAGAACCCAAGATATCTCCAGCATCATTCGGTGGCACGTTTTACATCCTCATTGTTTATTTAATTCAAGGTACCCTAAAGGATTGCCAAAGAAATATTTGATTCTTTTTATGTATGGTGACAAAATTAATGCCAATAGTGTTAGTCTACGGCATCATTCTTTTATTTATTGTCAATAATATTCATAAATCTTGGATATGATCAATCAACTTGTTGCAACCTATTTAAAAACATGCAAGAAATAGTGAAGGTGCAATTAATTTTCATGACTGAAAATGTAGAGATATGTTTGACTCAAAGTCACACTTACTTTTCTAGTTGAATATATGCATTTAATACTGATACAAATACAGATTTTGCCAAGGAGCATGGATATAAATAAGCATACAATAATAAGTTTACACATTAAATGTTATGAGTGCATTCAAAGCTTATTTAAAGTGATCACGAATCAAAATAAATAGAATAATAGATCGATATCCATTATGACACAACCATCTGAAAAGGTAGACCAAGATTTTCACAATTTTTTCAATATGAAAAAGGCAAAATTATGTAGCTAAAATATCCAAATAAACCAAATTTATTATACACTTCGATAAAGGTCACCTGTGAAGATATTTTCAGCTAAAACTATTTCAGATGGTATCGATCTACAAGGTTGCAACCCAAATGTATTCTATTTCTGATATGCAATCACGCAATAGTCGGAGGGTGAGCGTAATTGAATTTTGACAAGTGAAAAGACAGACATCTTCATAGAAAGGAGAGCTTTTCAAATTTGTGCAGGAATTTAGAACAGGGTTGCGCTAGTTAGAGAGAAAAAATATGCAGTAACAGAGCCATCATGGAGAGAGAGAGAGAGAGGGGGAAAGGACCTATTTGATTTTTATTCCTTCTACATGATTGGTTGTAGGTGCTAATGTTAATGTCGGGGGTTTCGTTGTTGTTGTTTTATTTTTTCATGGATACAAAAAATAATAAAAGATTTTTTTTTCTAATTGCTCTTTGGTTAAAAAAAACCTGATAGCACAGGCAAGAGAGAATGTCCTGTCTATGCAATTTGGATTTTAAAAAAATAAGTATTTTCTTTCCTTACATTTCCCTATCCTTCCAAACTCACAAAATTTACTTGACTACTGTATGTTGATATCTCTTGGGTGTGTATTCACTTTTATGTTGAATTCCAGCCTAATATGGTGACCAAAAAATATCTTGTTCAAATATCCAGAAGCTAGTTAAAAAAAGCTTTAAATTAAAACCACATGAAAACTTGTGTACAACCATAGAAAGCTGGATTGGTTGAGACGTTGTCAGGTGGTTATATTCCTGAGGCTTTTAGCAGGGGGAATGTAAGCAGAACGAACGCTTTCTGCCCCTGTTTTATCCCCAAAGTAAATCTACTCAGAAAATATTTTCAGACTCTACAAAGATTAATTCAGCCACATGTCTGCCAGCTTGAACATGAATCTCATAATCTCAGCCACAGAGAGTAAATTTGTATGTATGATGGAAAGTATTGGGCAGGAAAGTTGAAGCTGTCAACATTACCATTTCTGCTTCATGTCAGAGCATAACCACGAAAGAGCAAACTTCTCAACTTGTCAGCGTTTTGTCACGCCAGTAAGATCTAACCAACACATCAGTAAAGCCCTTCTGAACCTGTAATGTTATCTAATTGAACCGCAAACAGCATTTTCAGAAAGAAATGCCCTCCCTGTGCTTTTCTCTGTCTAACCAGGTATCATTCTGTTATATCATACTCAGCCGTGCCGCAAAGCCAACATGAGGGTGTAATACAGGAGTAACGGCAAGGCATGAAACTATCGGCACGGCTACACAGAAAATCAGATTCAGCAAGTGAGAGCAGAGCCTTAGGTGAACAAAATGGCCGGGCTTTGAGTGACAAGTCGGGGTAATAAAACCCTGCGTTATTCTCCCGGCGGTTGTTTTATTTTTTTCGTACTGCAAGCCAAGATTGGCCTCATATTGCCCGCTCAATTGCTCATACCGAATGCATTATGCTCAAATTGGCAATGCGATCTCAGAAGAAGGACACAGTGAATCCGTCTATTTGTCTCAATGTGGAGAGGATGCAGACAGAGTGAAAGCCATGCTTTATCATGCTTTTCTTCCTAGGCTTATTGGGTTCACCTCAAATTCAATAACGGGGTGGATACTAACAACACTGCAATACATACTATAGGCTCATATACCACTCCATCTCATCAAGAAAAAGCCCTTCGTTTGACAGCATAATTCGCTTGCACTGACAATATCTATTGTCATGCATAGACAAATTTCATGTGATACAATAATTAATTTTATCAATTTTTGTACATATTGATGAACTGAACATGAAGCTTTAGCATTTTTCAAGCGTGTATTTTAGTGATTATCAATATACCTGTATCTGAACAGTCTTAATTACTTACTCAATACTTCCACAAGTATGCAGAAGAGCAAGTCACATACATGTAAAGTAAAAAATAAAAAGCCCTTCAAAAGCTACCTGTAATTATAGCCCCTTTCTTTTTTACTTTCAAGTTTCAAATGAGATACCTCACAAGACAGCCAAAACTGATTTTTTTTTTCCCTGATAGCACTGAAACCAACAAAAAAATCCTTAAAATCATAATCCTAAGCTGAAGAGAAAATGAAAAAGGTAGGATTAGAAATTAAGAATGTATACTTATCCCGTATTGATGTCATTATCAGTGTACAGACCAATGGGTGGTATAACCTTTATTTTCTAGCCTACAAGTTCTTCCTCTAAGCAGCTTTCTATACAAATCCCTCTTGAACTTCAAGAAAAGATACAAATTGATGTTTCTACAATCTTATTCTGTAATCTGCAAATCCAACGATATAAAAGGTCAAGGAGATTTTGATATCCATCTTTCTTACATACTAAAGATGATATACATGTACAGACACATGTCTATGAGCTTAACATTATGGGAAAAGGGATGACCTATTCCATAGCATAGACCCTAATACCAAATTAACCACACCCAAAAACATGTGAATTTGAAGCAATACTATCTTGTATATACAACAAAAAATGAATTTGTGAAAAAAGACATTTAAAAAGCAATGAAAATATAGATAAAGTTAAAATAAATCATGATAAAGAAATGGAAAGAAAACAGATTTCCAAACAGACATTTCCCCTTCCCAACAGTACATGAATGCATAAAAGCATTATTGTTTGTACAATTGGTGCCCCAGGCAACTTGTGATGAAATAAGTATTAATCAGAGATTTTCATGTATATTAATGTTCATATAGCAACATCAAGAATCCATTTAAAAAAAAAAAAAAAAAATTGTTCATCAGCTACAAAATTTTTGTAATGAAAATGCTAAAAGTTGCTAAAAGTACATAAAGGTAAAAATCAAATGAAAGATATAACCTAAAGAACAGAAAATACCTTACATCCAAGCTTTCCTTACTGGAGGGGAAATGTTGCATCAGCAGGGATAGTCTAGAAGCACAGACTTTCATTTGACAATTTCACAATACCATCAAGTCTTGAGCAAAATGTAAATTTCATCAATCTCTGTAAGTGATCATTGTAAAAACTATATGTATTTTACTGTAAATGGCCCATTGATGGTGGTGTATTAACAATCTAGTCTTCTTTAATCAGAATTTTCACTTTACTTTAGTACTAACAAAGGTTTGGGGATGCAAACTAAGAGCGGACTTAGCTGCATCTCCTCAGTGGGTTAAGTGATCCACAAGTGAATTAACTGCAGGTGTTCCCACATTTATGTTTCCCTTAGTCCCCAACGCCCCTTGTGTGTGTTCTATGAATGTCACAAATGCAGAAAATATGGGGGAATTTGAGTATTGTGCATTTCATAATGTCTCTAGTTTTCAGGACCAAAGAGCATAAATTTTACTTGCATGCTAAAGAATGGGAGAACATTCTTCTTGCCATCAATAAAATGCATTTAAAAATTTGTATAACGATATATAACAAAAAAAAAAAATAGTAATAACAATAATGCTAAATATAATAATAATACTTCTATCATTTTGGTAGCAGACTAAAGTCTAACGTTCATTTAATTAAAAGTCCCAAATGCAAATCTTTTGATAAAGTGATATGATGTCCAAAAGAAAAAGTATATTAATGTCCCAATAACAAGATGAATGATTTCACCAACATGTACTGAAACAAAATTTTATTTATACTCAGGTATTCAGAGAAGATTTGGTATTTATTACTTATTTCTTTTCAATTAGTCTCTATTGGTTTATCTATTTACTTAATTACCTATTTTGTGGAACCTGTTTATTCACATTTATCAGTTTCTCACTCATTTCATCTTCTCATTTATCTATTTGCTTTTTTTAGCAACTGAACTTTACAACCTCTGAAAATATTTCATGCGTCAACTTTTCAACTCATCAAAGCATCTGAGATAAAGAGCTTAATAGTATACTCAGCTTTATTATTCTCAAAAATACTTTATGCAAAAATGGCTTAAGAATTGGGTTTACAACAAAGATATCTTCAATTTAAAACAGTTAACCTCATTTCTATATATAAGACACAGAAGATGGCCTCTTCAACTTTATCATTTGCAAAAATATCCAATAATACATATTCCCTCATCAGATATTCATATAGTCAACTCTAATCATCTATTGAGAATTACATGTAGAAGGATATAACTCCATGGAAACTATGACTGCTTAATGCCCTTTATAGATCTCAGCCTTTGCTGCACACCTGGATGGTGTGATAACACTTCTTAAGGATACCGTTTCACATTGCAGAGTAAAAGCAACAGCCTAATCCATTAAGATATATGGTTACAATCTTCTTTTCCTGTGAATGAAGAATAGCTGAAGTTATCATCAGCAATACCAGAGAGCTGTAATATTTCTTTCTTTTTTTCTTTTGTACAATAGCTGAAACTAAAATACATTACAAATGTGATCTTCATGATTATGAGTTGATTATCGAAGCTTGGAGGTGGAGCATGATGTCATCATTTCCACTAATGATACAAGTTTAATGAATTTGGTACTATTCATTGATGAGTCAATAATTCTTGTTGAACCTTTTCTTTTCATGTACTTGTAAAGTAGAACCAAGAAACTTTTGTCAAGCTGACACAACTATTTACATAATACTTTGAGCAATGTACAGGAAGTCAAACAATAAATTAATCATTCCAAAACTTGGCTCTGTTATCGTGAAATATATGTAATAAGAATTTTTTTTTTTCATATAATTTTTTTTTCATTCATCAATATTTAGGTGGGTAGACATCCCAAGACAATGAATTTCTTTATATGTTTAAGGAATACATTATCAGTGCTTTGGAGGTACTGCTCTGTAACTGATATCTCCATACGAGATTACATCTAATGTAAAGTAAATAGTTTGTTAAGATGATTTCCATAAACTATGAATGAAGTGTCAGTGTCAGCAAAAGACCATTCCATTACTTCATTAAAATAAATTGTAATACTGTAGGTTCAAATTCTTTCATCTAGAACTGCATTTGGATATAATATTTGAGTTTTAGGGATTTGGTAACAGGAGAAAAATTAATGAATCAGAGCCATATTGAAAATTCATATGAAGTACACAATTGATGCAACAGTTCTTTTCTAATGTGAACAGGTCTAAGGAGCATATCAAAATAGCAGTTTTGTTCTCATATATTCAAAATGACAGTTCCATTTAGCTGAAAAACTGTTTCAAAGATATAACCTTCATCTTCTACATCACTTTATCCTTCACTGCATCATCCTTTATTCAAATAGAATGCACCCTCTCCTAAATTGCATACAGGAGGACAGTCTTTTGTCCCCATCCAGAGAGCATTTCCTGACACAAAATAGTCAGTGATTTCCATTGACTAATTGTTATAAGCTACTGAAATTCTTGCATCTGATTGGCTAAGAGCATATTTGACAGTGGAAACCGATGACAAGATGCTTTATGAAACACTCCCCTCCTGTAGATGAAGGCAGAAACCACTGAGGTATCAACATCAAACCCACGTCTCATTTCTTGAATAGAAAAAGGAGAGGATCAAAAGGCAAAAGCTGGGAGATACTGTTTCAGAAAGTATATTGCATCTAGCTTCCCCTGATAGCATTGGATTGACACCAAACCTGGATTATTTGTATTGCGATGAATGTTTGTGAGCACTCTCTGCCATACTCTAACATACTTGTGCCCCTCCCCAGGCCTTCTAAGCCACTGTAGATAACCTCAATTCACAATATCCATGAATCATTTTTCATCAACTCTGCTTTGAAATGAAAAATACATCATTTAAAAAAAAGTGAAACATTGTTTTGAAAGCATGAAAACTATTAATCAGACAATGAATAGGACATGACATAATTATGTTGTGCTGAACAAGTTGTAGAATTGGCTTCTATTATACAATTCACTGTACAATACAATACACATTTATGTAAAAAGATCAACCAGATAGACAAGAAAACTTGTTAAAATTGACAATTGTTTTGGGGGTTTTATAGACCTCTTTATGTCTTTATTGACAATTTTACTGCTAAACCATAATCAAAACAATATACATGTAGATATCATGACCGAGATGATCCTACCGACAAATTGTTGTGGGTTTGACTACACTGCATTCATATCTAACACTGATAAAACTCTGGCAATATTCACAAAGAACAAAGGAAAATCACAAACACCAAACTTTTACTCAACATATATTCAACTTAGGCTCAAAGGTAACACATTTTCATTATTATAAAACCTTCCCTGCCTGCACTTTATGACCCCATACTCAAAACATCATTGACAAACATTCAAAAACACACTACATCATGATTACCATTTTCAGACATGGTAAACTGTGATGTTCATCATGTTGCACCATCAAATTTTCTTCTGAGATTGGAGAAGTGCTGAATTCTTATATTATTTCTCATACTGAAGTGACAGTACCCCTCATGTATACCCCCATGTATAAATATCATTATATCTCAAAAAGTTATAAATCTTGACAAGTGGTCTTTATCGGGAGTCCTTACATGTTCAGATGTTCTCTTTGCTACAATGCTCTTTAATAAACCCTAATTGAAAGAAACATCATAGCAATTATGGCCATTGTGGGTATAACTATCATAAATGTGCACTCTATTCATATCTAACACTGATAAAACTATGACAATATTCACATAGAAAGGAAAACCACAAACCCAACTTTTACTCAACATTTATTCAGCTTAACCATGAACATAACACATTCCATTATTAAACCTTCTCTGCCGAGAGCCGACACTTAAATGACCCCACACTTCAAACAACATCTACAAACATTCACAAACACATGTTCCTCACAATTAGAAAAACATAGCTGCTTTCTGACATGGTATTGGATTTTGATCGTGTTGCATGCAGCCGAATTTGTTTCTGAGATTGGAGACACACTGGTATTGAGTAGGGGAGTACAGGCGTCATAGCAGATCAAGGTTAAATTGACTCTAGGACAACCATCTTGGAAGATTGTGTAACTGTACCCTAAGAGGAAGGTGTTGTTTCATTATTAAATGCATTTCAAATCGACCTTTCTATTGGTTTTGAATTCGTCCTCATATATTCACTGCACTTCCATCAAAGTGTGAACAACTATGTTTCAGTGGGAATACTAATAGTCACTCTTCAATTTTTGTTAAAGGAATCACCCAACTATGAAGGCCTCAAAACAATATGTATCATACACTGTGAAGTATGAAGAAAAGATGAATAAAATGTTATTCTTATTAAATAGCTTTCAATCTAGTAAAGTACTTCCATGTACATTTTCATTTTAAAAAAACTCGAAAACACAACAAATAAGAAACTGTAGCTGCCAGAGCCATAAAAAAACCCGAGCCAATGCTGCCTAAATGAAATTCCAAATTTATTTTCAGTACTAACAATTTCAAGACCAAACAAAATATACCCCTTCTAACATTTCTTCAGCCAATTTCATTTTTTCATTAGAAATCGATGAATGTTTTGAGAACTTTACCAATATCAC
The DNA here is from genome assembly GCF_037042905.1 of Lytechinus pictus. Taxonomy (NCBI): domain Eukaryota; kingdom Metazoa; phylum Echinodermata; class Echinoidea; order Temnopleuroida; family Toxopneustidae; genus Lytechinus; species Lytechinus pictus. The sequence goes on from NC_087249.1 coordinate 33,972,307, forward strand.
AAAAATAATTTTTTTCCTTATCAAAATACTGATTTTTTCAAGAAAAATAACAATGTTAAAGTTTAAAAAAAGGGGCAATGTGATGTCTTCTGGATCAATTTGTAATGAATTGCTTATTGGAAAGTTGTCAATCATGTGAAATCAGATTTCTGTGTTCTTTAGACCATATTGATAAAAAGTCAGAAATTGCATCTGTGTATTGTTTTGATTTCGGGTGCAAGACTAACAGAGGATATCAAAGTAGGAATCCCTGATGATTGTGGGAAATAGCGTCCTCCACAGTTCCTGGTGTGTTCTAAAAATGTTCATAAAATAGTTGTCTACGAAGCCAACCAGTACAAAATGTATTAATGGAAAATCAAATTTCCAATTACCAACAAGTTTACTTAATATTCATAAACATTCCCAACAAAATACAATCAGTTCCAATATTTCATAACCAGTCAAAACATCACTGACTAGTCTGCATTTTTAATATTCCCCACACCCTTTTTAACAAGCTCCCTAAAGTCTGGGTTATACCTGAATCGAAACAGCTGCGAATCCATCCAAATACAGGTATTCAAATGGATTCTGGAGTATTCAATTCTCCATCTGTGGATGTAAGAAAATTCCAAAGGGATTTAGAAACATTCACGGAGGAATTCGGCTTGTTTTGAAATGTTCAAAACCAGCCGAATACCCTCCAAACTACTTCCAAATGAGACTACAATAAATTTCATTCGGCCCACATTCGTTATGTATTCGGACGAAATTCGGTTGGATAAGGGGAGGTATTCTGAGAATTCTGGGCAGATTTTGACCTATTCTTAATATTTGGGGAGTAACGGTCCAACTCGGCGCATTCGGCCATACTTGTTCCGATTTGGGTCAACATCTGGCTTGATTCTAATAACACTTTTGGGGTGGCATTCTGCTTTCGGGTCAATTCTTTGTGATTCTGTATTGAATCAGGACCTATTTGGGACCCATTCGTCTCTATTCAAGGAGCTACCCGAATCGAAGACAATAACTTCCAAATCCACCGAATCAGGCCGTATTCGGGCAGAATTGGTCCAAATTTATTCGGGAGAAATCGGTTCTGGTGTAACCTTGGCTTTACCCCATGTACATGCTTGCATCATCATGCTCCTAAAAGCTAACTTTTTTTTCCTTCAAAGGAAATACAAATTTCATCTTATTTAATAATTTCCTTCTAAATGACCCCGAGGGAAAGAACATTTTGGCTTGCATTCCTCCCGAGGTCTTTATCTTACCTGCACAAAATTGCATTTTAATTGAAGGAAAATCAATTTAAAAGCTTATTTTCTCAGGAATATCAAATAGTGTACCTTTCTCAAGAGGGTTGAGTCCATGATTGAATGCTAACTAACTCAAGATGGATCCTTGTCATACATGAAAAATCAATCAATTTCAATCCTAATGCATCATAAGTTATTGAATGGGTGCATTAAACAGCAGAAATATACAGAAAATGTCATGTGGAAGTGCAAAGGGATATGAAATGTAATCTATGGGCACTTCAAAGGACTGCTGGCTTGACGTCAATGACTCTTTGCAATACACTATTGGGAATGGAAATCCTCATTTATAAAAAAAAATGAAAAAGACTCTTACATGAATAAAACAATTACAAGCATCATTGCATACAGTTCAAGTAGCGGGGTTAGAAATGGGCAATATAATTAACTGTAATTGTTATTGTAATATACTGATAATAGTGACATACATGACCAGATCATCATCATCATCATCATCAACAAATAAGGCATAGTCGATAAGTAAAATCCCAAGAAAATTGTAGTGTTTATTAAAATGAGGTTTGTAATCACTTGAAAAGAGAAAAAACTGAGACTTAGTGTTGGATACACTGTAGTTTATCTATAGATCTCTCAGGATGAACACGATTGAGGGACTTCACAGGTCCCTCAGAGAGGACCTTGAGCCTTTGGTCCACCGGTTGCTTGCTTACAATGCTTTCTTAGCAATCAGGTAAAAACATCGCCACCCCCCAAATAAGGGCGCAACTTGTATGCAGGTATTATGAAATGCACGAATTGCAAGAGAGCCCCGATGAAGTTTTCTTGCGTTTGATACAAATCGTAATTTAGAATAGAAGGAACTAGTAAAAAAGAATGAATGAATAAAGAATTTGTTTTATCCTGTCATGCCCAACATGTCATTCACCTGTCCCACTAAAGTCATTTTACTTAAAGGGAGGTGTAATTGCACAAAACAGAATCAAGATAATTATTTTTCTCTTCCCAAATGTACCTTTTTCCTTTCTCTACAATCTTTTTTTTTTATCTGAGAACACAGAATAAATCATTTTAGAAAATGAAATGTGCTAAAGTACTATTCAATCCACCTTCTAGTCTTTCCAAATACCCAATTTCCTTTCTTTAAGTTATAATAAATTCATTTTCAATTTTTTTTCACCTCTTTTTAAATAAACTATCATGTGGAATTACCATATGTAAACTGGTATTATCAACAGGTTTTTATTGCCGTCGGTGCAATCTCCTTTTCCGCCCCCATGATAAACTTTTAGTTAGCGCACCAATGCCCAGAAAGCGGTTATAGAAATTAATCTCCAGAGAGTGCTTCATCTTTGATAGAAATGACAAATGGTTTCAATCTGACCATCCTAAAATGCCTTGGAAACAGAGAGTCTGTATGGAGGATAGTGAGTTTCAGGCCTCAGCATGAAATCATTAGATTATATTTTCAAATTTATTTTACCTTAAATTTTTCATCATTATTGGAACAAAAGTGGTCCAAATCCATTTGGGGGTAGGACTTCACAATAAAATCAATTTGACTGTGGGTGTATAATTTCCCATTTTAAGCCTATGGGGGTAAAATGAATCAGAAATCAAAGGATAGTTACATTCTTCTATTAAAGTTTATCATGCATTGGCTACAAAATATCAAATATCTCATTATGAGGAATTCGGTTTAATCTTCCACGCTCCAGGAATCAAATACTCATAAAGACTAGAGTTTCAACTGATTACACTTAATATAGTAATATACTATATGAATATAATTTGAATACAGCTATCTGTATCGGGGATGAACTCTGATATAAGGCACACTTTACAGATATAGTCTCAAAGACCACATAGCTTTCAGCAAAGTCCATTTCATTTTTATCCATTTTGATCTAATGTGGAAGGAATTTTGCAGGAGAAATTGAAATAGCACATAATTTTAAAGGAAAATATGCACTATGGCTAGGCAACCGTAATGCAAGTCATGTATGAAAAACTACAGAATTCAGTTTATTTTATTCAGTCACTACTGATTTTATGGAACAGCATATAATTCAAAGTTTTTATAACAAATGGAATCACACCAGTACACTTACATGTCTAATAGTTTGAAAAACAATATTTAAAAAATTGATTCTAAGCTTCAAGAATTTGCAAGGTGTTCGAAGAAATATTTCAAAATTTTACCCAGAAAATTAGGCCTCTGAATATGTTACATAGCATCTTTGAAGAACAGCTATCAGTAATCTCCCAGGGGGTATAAGAAATAACATTCTCTTTGAATAAATGTATTTGTTTCTGTTTCAAATACTTTTCAGCTGTAACATTTTAAACCATCTCCTCCATTTCCTTCAGACTATTTGGTCAGCATTCATTCCTCATGGTGACACTATAGACGTTCATGCACATTTCAAGGATCGGCCAATCCATCTTTTTTTGGGGGGGGTTCTCCTCCAGTAGAATATTCTTACCATTTCCATTTTTTACTAGCATTAGACATTACTCAAGCAGTTGTGTACCTCTTGTACAAGCAAAAAATAAAAATAACAAAATACAAAAACAAAACAGCTTTGAAAATTTGATGCGTTTCACTAAAAACTTTTTTTTTCTCAACTTTTTATATCTAACTCTTTCTGCATTATATGTGTAGTTGTTCAATTTTAGAGCAAATGCTATTTCATGTGAAACCTCAATTAATGTTTAAACAAAACTTTTATAAGATGGTTTGAATCACTCTAATATTCATGTCTGTCTCTTAATTGTCCTTGTTTATTTTTGACTTTTCAAACTCATTTTAATTAATCATACACAATGAAAAGAAACAAAATGCAATTTAACCCATTTTTCAGTACTGTGAATGACCTTCACAGCAATGAACATGTTTTTTTGTGTAAAGCAGTGGATATTTTTTCTAACATAGTGATATTTCTTCAGATTTTTTTTTTTTATGAGAATGTCATTCAGCCTTAATCTATTTTGGGCTGAATCATGCAGCATTTTTCTCATTACTGTGACACCTGCCAAAGTCAGTAAGGCAATAATGGCTTCCACTCCAACATGGATTTTAAAAAATATCTGAATGAATCATCGCATCACTCAATAAAAAGTACAGCTAAAAAGCATTCACTTAACTCTCAGAAAATGAAAGAAAATGATTCAATTTTATGTCCACCCTCCTCTTCTCCGTTGTGGAAATAATAGTAAGTGTTTTTAGGTGTTTTTTATTCCCTCTTATTCTTTTCTACCATATGATAAATGAAGGTGATTCTTATTTGTGTTGATGTGAAAAACTATAAAAATCACTGCAACACACAAAGAAAATATGCTTCATTACTCAATACAAATTAATTGAGATGCAACAAAGAAAGACCTTATAAACAATAACATGCATGACTCAGGATAGGTTCTCAACACATTTCGTTTATCTTCTGTTCGATTTTCCATCCATGAGTTTCCTCTTTATTTCTCTAATCCATGTTTTTCAAATTACTATCTGGTATTTACTCCATGTTTGAGATTTTTTTTCTGCAGAACAAGAAGAATTTACATTATATTTTTTTTCTCTTCAATAAAATGCTACCTGTTTGCTACCTACTAATTTGAATGTTATTTCCTTCTTTCTTTCTTACTCTTTCCCTCTCAATTCTTCTATTGAATTCCCCCTTGCTCTCTCTCTCTCTCTCTCCATCTCTCTTCTTTGTTTCTTTCATTATCCCTCTTTCACACTCTCTCTTTCTTTCTTCTCTCACTTCTGTAACGTACTTATACCCCAGTGGCATTTCGCACATACCAAATGTAAATGCATGCAATGGCACTCAGCTTGAAAGAGGCATCCCAAATGCCGCCGATCAATCTTTCAGTCTCTCACTTGCCCTCTCCACCTGCCCTCTTCCATCCTCACTAGCACCTTGAAGTCCGCATCCCTCCCCCACCATCCATCCATCTTGTTACCTCTACCCCCCTTCGCCCACTCCTTCATCATCCTTGATATCCCCTTTGCGCATCCCTCCAAACTAATGGCAAAAGACCAAATACTACTCCCCAACCACCTACATCTTAATATGGCCTTCCTCTTCCCTACATCCTTTCTTCTGTTAGTGTTCTTTCTAATACTTTCATTTCTGAATCAAACAAACAATAATTATTCTTGCTTATAAAGCAGTTAACACCTCTCTTTTCAAAAGTCTGTAAAGCACTCTACAGTATTAATGCAGCATTATCACAATGGCTCTAGCGGAGCAGATATTCAGATATTCAGATATTCAAAATTTATTGTCATGCTCAAAATAAAAATTACATTGGCACAAAAATCATATTCCGGCTGTTGGTATACAAAGAACAATATATAACATATAATAAATAATTACAAAAATAATGGCAGTTGTCATGCACTTGGTGTTCCACAGAATAAATTCCTGCCAGGTCACAATTTATCTCACCTGGGTTACCAGCAGCACAATATGGACAAATTTCTTGCTGAAGGAAACTAACGCCTGGAGTACTTCTGAGGACCCCTCGGTAGACCAGCAGCACCATGATTGATGCTGCTGAGAAGAGCCATCCTCCCATTTTTTTTTTCATTTATCAATTCCCGTGTATCATTTTATATGTAGAGTTATTTGCTTTTTTAACGGAAATAAATTCAATTAAAAAAAAACTGCACCCCCTCCAATATTATCACCATCTACGACCGCGTCCTCTTAATCTACCATTCCACATGCTACCCTTAACAACCCTCACAGCCGGTCATTACCCTATGTCTACAGTACACCCCATTCTCTATTCTGTTACCACTTTCCCAACATTCGCCACCTGTTCATCACCTTCCCATATTAAAACCCTGCTTATTGCATCCTATGCCTATGCTTTCCGCAATCATAGCCCAGGAAATACTTAAATCCATAGTCATGTATATATTCTTTCACCGTTTTCTTCTTCCTTCTCTCGCATTCGTACTTGCTTTTCAAATCTTTAGTTCCTACATTAATTTTGTTTAATATTATCCCCTCTCTTTTTTTTTATTATGCAAACTTCTATTATTGTATAAGATGGTTCTTTTATAAGACATTAAAAGTTTCAGCAATATTTAGACAAGATCAGTTAAAAATATGTAAAGCAATAAAATAAATTCAAAAAATCAAATAAAATTCAGTTTTGGAAGCATAATTTGACATGACAGTTAATGCACACAGGAGAGATACATGCAGTTTATGGAAACATGATGATTCTACTCCTATTTTTAGCTACGTATCAGTTAAATCTTCATGCAAATTCATTCATCATCTGTCTGCATCCTTAATACTCTATCTGCATGTAGAAATCTATCCATCCCTACTTGTCTCTAGTTCTCTCTTTATCATAATCCGATGGAAATCAGTAAACAGGGCATCCTCCCATTCTTCCCAAGCAGTCTCTCTAAATCTATTCCCATAACCCCCCCTTACATTTCCTTGCACACTACATGAATGTCATCCATTTTTTTAAACAAAAGGCTTGAGTCTTAAGAGCTTCACTTAATTTTCTTAATTTCCAACATCCCTCCTCCAAAATAGTTTCATATCTACCTCTGATTGTCTGGTACATTAAGACTATATTTCTCTCTTTCTCTCTCAATGTCTCTCTTCTTCTTCTTCTCTCTCTATCTCTCTTCCTCTCGTTCTCTTTCTCTAATTCACACACACACACTTTCTCTAACAGTATCCATCTGTCATCTGCATTCCGTCATCTTATTATTTTCATCTGTATCACATACATGTATTCCCCATCAGCACCCACTCCCCCTTCCCCCTAACCTTCTGAACTATATTATGCATCCATATAGGCATATCCCCAACCATCCTTTCTCCCCCCAACCATCCTTTCTCCACCCAACCCCACCCCCTTTTCATCTGTATCACATACATGTATTCCCCATCAGCACCCACTCCCCCTTCCCCCTAACCTTCTGAACTATATTATGCATCCATATAGGCATATCCCCAACCATCCTTTCTCCACCCAACCCCACCCCCTTTTCATCTGTATCACATACATGTATTCCCCATCAGCACCCACTCCCCCTTCCCCCTAACCTTCCGAACTATATTATGCATCCATATAGGCATATCCCCAACCATCCTTTCTCCACCCAACCCCACCCCCTTTTCATCTGTATCACATACATGTATTCCCCATCAGCACCCACTCCCCCTTCCCCCTAACCTTCTGAACTATATTATGCATCCATATAGGCATATCCCCAACCATCCTTTCTCCATCCCACCCCCTCCCAAAATCCATACTTCCCATTATTTTCCTGCAACCCTCCCTATATACCGTCTCTACACTATCCCTCTCACACCTTCCCTCTTTCTCCCTTTCACACAGCCCATGCAGATGGGTAAACACTTTGGGAAGCAGTGTAAATGTTGAATGAGGGGCAATGGGCTAATGGCATGATCAGCCGAAATCAAACAGTCAACATAAGTAGTATCTCCAGCCTGTCTCATCAGTGCACATCTTAACCACAGCCGGCTTGTACTTCTTGAAATAATCATTCCTTTCTCTTTCTCAGATCATCTGGTTTTATCTTCTTCATTTTCTTCGCTAATTCCCCTCACATCATTAACACATCTCATTTGAAATAATCTAAAATTCTTCGATGAACATGTTTGGGCAGATCCAGGGGGTACATCTGGTCCGTGCCCCCCCCCCCCCCCCCCCCCCTTTGAGAGCCATAATCAAAATTGTTCATGTAAATGTGCCGTTCTGACACAAATGTGCCCCCCACCCCCTTTGAAAGTCACATCATATATTTTTGTTGAAAATATGATGTTCATACAAAGTGAGGACCTTTTTTTTTTGCTTGTCAAATTTTCATTGGGAAAATGTACCCCAACTTTATGGAAAATCCTCGATCCGCCCCTGATTACTGGGAACCCAATCATATCATACACATTTATTTTCACACACACTGTACATGTAAAATGGCAAACTTGTGATTGAAAAACCCAAAACAATAATAGAGATTATTTCTTATGCAATATAATAATACAAACATGTACTACCAGTGTATGAAATGCATAAGGTCTATGTTGCTGTTGTTATAGTTGTAGTACATAGTGGTAGTGTACATTTTGTACATACATGTAGTATTATGAGGTAGTAGCAGCATTAGTAGTAGAAGTACGAGCTAGTAGTAAGTAATGGTAGTAGTAAAAGTGGTGGTGGTGGTAGTAGTGGTGGTGGTGGTGGTGGTGGTGGTGGTGGTGGTGGTGGTGGTGGTAGTGGTAGTAGTAGTAGTAGTAGTAGTAGTAGTAGTAGTAGTAGTAGTAGTAGTAGTAGTAGTAGTAGTATTTATCATCAACTTGGAATGAAACAGTCTAGACTACTGGATTTTTTATGAATTTTTATCAATTTATGCTATTCAAATTTGTCAATGAATTCATATCTTACCCTGATTGATTCATAAAATCAGAGGTTTAATCCCCTCTACAGCCCCCCCCCCCCTCCTTTCTTTATATCTCTCCCTCTCATTCTATCTCCCTCCCCTTATTCTCTTATCTCTTCATCTCTCTCTTTCTTTCTCTCTCCCTCATTTTTTCTCTCCAAGTACATAAAATGAATTCTTGATTAAAAGATTGATAGAAGTCATGTACATGTACTTCCATCTACCCAAACACATGTTTTTAGGATAAAAGGGAATCATATAAGATGCACGGAGGCCTCCCTGTAAATGAGACATCACTTAGCCCTTATAAACATTACCACAAACCTAGGCATGTTCACTAAAATTTCCCTAATCTCCATGTTTTTGGAGAGTTATTTTACAATTACCCTGCGGATAAATTCATCAATAACAACCCACGTCTTCTAAGACAGGAATATAACTCCAAAATGCGATTTGCGAGGCAAGATTTATTCCAATTTGATCAGCTCCTTGTAGCCGTCGGAGGCAATCGGGCAAGGCATTCATCAAAGATTTCATCTAAATTAACATGCACATCCTTTGAATGAATCACGCAACGTATTTCTCGGGGCATAAGGAATTGTACGGAGGTGAAGACTCTTAATGCATGTCTGATTTTATTCATCTCATATTTTGCTTGCAGCTGTAATGGCTGATTTTATGTTTAGTTTTTAGGGATGGGGCGAAGGAGATCAGAATGTGAAGCAATATTTAGCATACAGTACATGTAGTTTTAGTGGTGGTAGCGCATCACTTTGGGGCAATCATAAAACAATCCAATACAAACCTGTATCAATATCAAATTGGAATCTTCCAGTCCTTTAAAGTGTTTTTCAGGATTTGTGAAAATATCTTGCAACGTCATCCAATTGT